>NW_015638958.1:502225-505460 GCF_001515625.1 Sinocyclocheilus rhinocerous | reverse complement strand
ATAGGCCTTTTGTGTACATAGAAAAAGTCTTAGATCTTTGAGTTCAGCTCATGAAAAATGGGGGCAAAATCAAAAGTGTTGCGTTTATAATTTTGTTCAGTGTATATATATAAACTTGATTTAACGTGGTGTATTTAATGATACCATAATTTTTTGTGCATTTACCACAATTTATTAAAATGTACAATGCTTAGGGATATTTTTTTTTCTGTTTCCGTTTTTTTTTTTTTTTTTTTTTACTTCCAGTTAGTGATTTTAGTGCTTCAGCATAAACTTATTTCCGTTCATTTCCAGGGTAACATTTCTAATTTTCAGTTAGTTTTAAAGTGTTATTTTATTTCAGCTTTGTTTCAATTAACAAAAAAGTTTTAGTAGTCATATTTCTGCTGTTGTTTATGAATTAGTTAACTTTTCAGTTTAATAATTTTGCAAGATGCCCTACGTGTTAATGTTTTACTAACTGTCCAGAGGTTATTTGAGTTGCAAGACCAAGACCATTTATTGTGTAAATGTGAAATTACCAAAATATTTTTTTTTTTAGCTGACCCCACTGAAAGTCATTAAATTTGCATCCTGATCTGAAAAATCATTAATTAAAATAATATTTATTAATTGTTAATACTGTAAGTACTATTCAGTGTCCCAAGAGCTAAATAGACAACTCAAGATACCTTGAAAAATGATTTCTCATATCAAGAGGGTCTTAAGAAGCTGCAAAGAAGAGTATATGGAGGAACCAGAAATCACAAAGTGGGCAGACTCCTCCAATCGCTGACCCTGCAGAGGATCGCACACGGTCCTCTTGGTAGCACAAGAGGGACTCCTGCCTCGTCCTTAACCTGTGACGCAAGGGACCCTCTGCAAGGTCCCATCACCTGATCCCCAGCATTGCCTGGGGCTCCCGGGTGAGGAAGAGAGGGTGTCAAATTGGGGCTTTGCTAAGAAAGACCACCACCCTAGAGTAATAAAGATCACAGGATGACTAATTGTATGCCTGGCAGGCAGCAGATCTTTACACCTCGACAGTCAGCTAATAAGACAAAAGGCCTGGTGCCTGTCTCTCCCAGGGCCAGGTGGCACACCTCTGGAGCCCAGAGCGGGGTCAGGTGCTCGGGCCGACCGGCTGTAATCATCAGCGGGTCTACTTCAGGGCAACTGCCACCTTATCAATCATTGATTGCATTTCATTAGGGGTTCAACAGAGTGAGTATTGAGCCTCGAAGTGATATTGAGGTTACAGTGCAGCTTGACTACAGGGAACGCAGCGCTGATTTGTGCTGGCAGACTTAATTTGAGAGGGAATGTGCCGAACTTTTTGTTTGGGCCGAGAAAGTGTGATGTGAAGTAGTTTGTAGAGGTGTGTGAGGGGTGCGTGTGTGAAGTAGCCGCAGGTCGTTCTGTAGACGCCAGATAAATAATGAAGTAAAACTAAGTCCACCGTGCAGAACTGTGCAGTTTATTCACCTTGTGGCTGTTTGAAGTCATTTTATACCTCTCTCACTTGCTTTTTAGTTTTTCTACATACCTCACTTTCTTATGTTTCTCAAATAATGAATTTCTTTTTATATTTTAGAGACTAACAAAACAGTTTAGCTTTACACTTATATTTATTCATTCATTATTTTTATTTTTTTATCCAAAGTGACTTTTAAATGAGAAATACAAAGCTGTGAAACTAAAATAAATATATTTTGTTACTATTAATATCATTTAATTTGATTTATTTTAATTAAAATAAAAACATTTGCAGAACACTTTTTACTAATATTACTAATAAATACTGCATCATTATTAATATTAATTTTAGCTGCTGCAGTATAATAAAATCAACAATAAAAAAACATAAACATACTACATTTTTACATTTCTCATAGAAAAAGTGAGTGGAATGTATGCAGTGGAGAGTGTTCTGGGTTGTTGCTAGGTTCTTGCTCAAATCTATGAGACGTTTTTGACTTTTATTGTCCACCAGGCAAATATTGTTAAATCTGTTCACTTACAAGAATCAAAATGACTTAAGTTTATACCTAGGGTTAGTGGCTTGGTCAGATCTCTAACCTGATGTAAGAAAGAAATTGTATCACTAAACCAATGAGTCATATTTGACCTTTAATCATTTCTTTATCAAAATAAAATTCATTGACTCAGAACACACAGACTCACAAATATGTTGTATTTGTCAGCGTGTGTGAAGGTGTGAATAGCTAAGCACGAGTGAATGTGTGTGTGTTTTTACGTAAGTGCTTGTGTGTGCGTTCATGTTGTGCCAAAGGGCCCGTGGCAGGGTGTCGTAGCCAGCGAGCATCAGAGACATTAACTAACTTCTGTTTTATAATGGAGATTAATGAACTGAGCCGTGGCCAGGGGGAAGACAGGACAGGAGAGGAGAGCAAAGGAGAAAGAGGGTTTGAAAAAGAAAGAGAGAGAGAGGGGTGTGCTTCCAGTGCCAAGGCTGTGTTGGTGACAGATTGCCCACTGGGTGTGGATGGCAGAGCGCTGTTGAACCAGGGACAGGTTGGGCGACTGGGGCCAGACACAGGGAACTGCAGCGGGGAGGCAGCCTGGAACAAGAGCCCCATACCTGGACAGCATCAGGCACGAGAGCAGGGGAGAACCAAACCGTGGAGACACGTACAGATGGGCAGAGAGAGGGAGGGAGTACTGGCGCGTATAATAAAGAAATACTCACAGGAACACCATAAGAGAGAGAGACGACCAGACGTACAGTAAAACAAGAAATACTTTATGAACGAGTGCACCCACACATTTAAAACAAAGCACTCATAAACACACACACTGTACACTGATTGCTGCATAAAACTGGGTGTAATAACAGTCATACAAAAAAATGAATACATAATAAAAATCATTAATACTGTTTTTCTGTAACCTAATATAAACAGGTTGATTTTGTCATTTGAAATAATATTTTTGAGTTTAATGTTTTTTTTTGTTTTGTTTTTTACAGTGCAATGAAAAAAAAAACTAGCAATTATTAATACAGAAAGACACTTAATTATGACACGTAGCTCTTATTTTATAATTATTTCTTATTTTTAGTATATTATTTTATTATTAAAATTTGTCAATTTGGCAGATGCTTTAATGCAAAGTAACTTTTTAAAAATGTTACGCTTTAAGCTAAGGAGATGTGGTGAAACATTGGTGAAATTGTTATAATAATAATAATTCAATTTTTAATGATTTAGTGTGATAATAGATTTGATTATAGCAG
>NW_015638958.1:501238-502019 GCF_001515625.1 Sinocyclocheilus rhinocerous | reverse complement strand
AGTTAACAATAATAACCCTGGATTAAAGTGAGTAAATGCTTTACAGGATGTGTCTTTATTATAGAAAATGTACAGTAAAACGTCTTACTTTATTTGTGTTTCAAGGTGCTCTATTGTTTTTGTTCTATTCTAATCATTTATTTTTTCGTTTATTCAGTTTTTTTTTTTTTTTTACAAAATGAGTCCCTACTCATCACACTGTAACAAATGTAAAGGTTGAATAAATACATTAGAATGAATAATGCAAGAACAACAGAGCACAAGGTCTCAACTGTAACAGGGATTATTAAAATTTGTCAATTTGGCAGATGCTTTAATGCAAAGTAACTTTTTAAAAATGTTACGCTTTAAGCTAAGGAGATGTGGTGAAACATTGGTGAAATTGTTATAATAATAATAATTCAATTTTTAATGATTTAGTGTGATAATAGATTTGATTATAGCAGTGTTATTTTAGTATTATTGAGATATTGTTTTAGTCCTTATTAATATTTTTATATTTTCCATTTTCAATAAATTTTAAAGTTTTAGTAATTTTTTGGGATTTTGTCATTTTTAGTAGTTTTTGTTATATATATATATATATATATATATATATATATGCATATGAGTGTATTTCAAGTAACAAATATTTGTTAATGGTTTTAGATTCATTAACTATAATACCCTTGGTTGGGGAAAGTATGACAAAGTAAAAAAAAATAGAATAGAATAAAATAAAATAAAATAATTCTGCATGTTGTGCATCTCTTGCTTGTGATTTTCCATGTTATTACCTCTT
>NW_015638958.1:492806-498853 GCF_001515625.1 Sinocyclocheilus rhinocerous | reverse complement strand
CTCTCTCTCTCTCTCTCTCTCTCTCTCTCTCTCTCTCCCCATGTTTGTCATTGACTTGAGCCATCTGTGAAGATCGTTACTGCTCGTTGTTGATTGGCTGGGGGAGGACTGTTAGTTCTAAGGTCATATTTTGTCGTGGGAAATGCAAGTAAATGAGGATGACGAGGAGGAAGCTTAGTGCCCCCATCTCCATATGCCCCCCAATCCTCTCTTGTGTGCATGTTGTGCACTACCACGCAAACACAGTCCCAGATGAGCTCTTAAAGTTAAACTCCAAAGGAATATCACAATATTCGGTGGTTTCTTGACCCTGTTTCTGCCTCTCCGCCTGATCTGAAGGCCACTGTTGTTCCTCGTAAATGTAACAGTTTCCACACAGTGTGTTCAGAAACTCAGCCAGAAAGTGTTCAGTTTCAGGGCCTCGTGGCCTGGCATAAAACAGTCACTAAGAGCTGCACTTCAAAGATGCAGGCTCGGCTAATGTTTGCATGACATAGATGTGGGAAACCCGAGAGCTAATGTTCCAGCATGAGCTCTGCATTTCTGCATGTATTAAGGTATATTTGTGTAGTTTGTCCATTTTATGTCCAGTTGTGTGTGTGTGTGTGTGTTTCTGGCCTAGATACAGTTTTGGGTGACAAAATGTCTAAAAGTGCCCATGAAAAAAACTTTTTATTTTTTTTTGTATCTTCAGAATGTGAAATGTTTGTAAAGAGATTAAATCATGTCTTTATTCAGTTCTAAAATTTTAAAATAAAAAGCTTTTAAAATAAAGCTCTAAAATAAAAGCTTATTTTTAAGGCTAGTGTAAATTATAGCTTATATTATTAATAAAATAGTTTATAATTGATATTATGAAATTATTTTTATTTATATTAAATTTATGTTAAATAATATTTTTACTTAAATATATTTACGTATTACTTATTTGAGAGCTAATGTTCTTTATTCACTTCTAAAAATCTTCAGATTTATTTTAAAGTTATGAATAGATTAGAGATAACAACAGTGCACAAAAAATAAGATTTACTTACTTTTTACTTCAATTTATTTGCGTAAGTGTGTTGTATTTAGTTTAATATAAATTTTTCGCACTTCGTTGGGAAGTCTGTAGCTTAATTTAAAAACAATACACTGAAAAGTGAAATTTACTTTATTATTTACTACTATTTTATTTATTTTTTACTATTTATTTTTTTACTATTTTTACTTTTACTATTTTCTTAAAATGATTTATATATATTTTGAACAAGAATACACTGAAAAGTGAGATTTTCTTAAAGATTTTAATTATTTTCTTTAAATTATTTATAATGTATTTAAAGTGTGTCTCATTTAGTTTAAAATTACTTTTTATGCTATTTATTTATACAATACTAACAATTTACTAAACGTCAACAATAACACTGGTGTAAATAAAACTGGTAAGCAATGAAAAGACACAACCTCATTAATTATTCATGTCCTGGTGCATGCTGGGAACACAACATCATAAAGCTAAGTGTATTTTACTTGATTTTATACCTTATATAAATATATACTGATATAATATACTGATATTTGTCAATAAATATTAGCAGGGTTTTCTTTGGGATCAATACGGTACTTGAGGATTGTAAATATAACAAACAAATTTACCTGAATTAGAGCTTGTATTTCAACATGCAGAATGTAGAATTAGTGCAATATTTCCAATGGGTGTGCGTGAGTGTGTACAGACACAGGCTGTTGTTCTCACAGTACAGTAATGATAGGTTTGCCAGCAGCCCCAGCTGCCTCTTACCTGGCAACTCTTGAGGGAGAAAAACAACTAGAACTTCCCCTCTTCATCTCTCTCTCTTTCTCTCTCTCCTCCTAGCATACTCACTCACTCACTCGTTTCCACTTTATTTGTGCACATTTACCTCACTTTGTCTTCTTCTGTCTTCTCTCCATCCCTCGAGTCTTTTTTCCTTTGTTTTCTTCCAACCCTTTCCCCCTTTGCTCATCTTTCAGCGCTGTTTTCTGTCTGCATCTCTCTCTTTCACCTCCCGTCATGAGATTTACAATTACTCTGCCGTTTCCTCTCTTTGTCCTGCTCTCTGTAGACAACCTGTTTTTTTTTCTGTCGTTTTATCCAGATTTCATGAACTGCATCTGTAGTTCTTTGGGTCAATCTTTTCTCTCTTTGTCTGTGTTTACTCTATACTTTTATCTGTCTCTCTCTTTGTTTTCTGTTCTCTCCTCATACAGTCATGTGAAGTGTGTGCGTGCGTGCGTGTGTGTGTGTGTGTGTGTGTGTGTGTGTGTGTGTGTGTGTGTGTGTGTGGTAGGTTTCAATGTAATACCCCAGGGAGCTCCAGTAGAGGTTGCCATAATACAAGGTCTGGCTTCCTCTGTATCACCTCCACACCTCTCTGTCTGTCTCTGAACACTGTGTGTATGAAAGAGAGCGATCCTCCTCTTCAGTCTGATCATACTGGCTCAAGTCTAAATGTATCTATACAGTATACTAGCCTTGTCATTATAAACATTTATGACTTTCTTTCTTCTGTGGGACACAAAAAGTGATGTTTCACAGAAAGTTTGAGCTGCTCTCTTCTTTTCAGTAAAAGTAGATGGTGACCAGAGTCTCTTAAGCTTCAAAAGCAGAAAAACACAAAGCATCATGGTCCATATGTGCTATATTAAAAATTGTTCAGCCAATTGTTCCTTTGTAAAAGAAACACTTTGTAAATAAACTCATTATTCACAGAACAACCTTGCATTAATAGCTGTGGTCACTTTTAATTTCAAATTTTCTTTTTCTTTTATTTTAATTGAATTAGAGTCAGCAGGGTTATTTTTAATGATTACATTGATCAAAAGTGACAGACGTCTTTTGCTACAATATAGATGTCTTTATTATAAATTAAAATAATTATGTTATTTAAACATTTCTATACATCAAAAAAATTCCTGAAAAAAATGTTTTCACAAATATATTAAGCAGCACAACTTTGATAAAAAAAAAGAAGTGTTTTCTGAGCAACAAATCAACATATTAGAATGATTTCTGAAGACTGGAGTAATGATGCTGAAAATTTAGCTTCGTCATCATAGGAATAAATAGCATTTTAAAATAAATTTTATTAGAAAACAGTTATTTTAAATTGCAATAAAATTCACACGTTACTGTTTATACTGTATGTTATATAAAAATAAATTCAGCCTCAGTGAACAAGAGATTTTTTTTCAAAATCCATATAAAATATTTCTGAGCAACAATTTTTTTTTGCGGGACAACATATAGTATTAAAGATCCCATGATTAGGAATATATATATATATATATATATATTCATTATTTCTTTGCAATAATGTGTACTGATGAGATCATAAAAACATTGAGTAGAAATGACAGAAATTATTGTAAAAAGTTAAATAGATAGAAACAAAGTATTGGGCAAGAGTGATAATTTGATGCTTCTGCCTATGAAGTGGAAAGGAGATGCCCTGGAGGTGAAGACAGGAGATAAAATGACAAAAAATTTGACTTTAATTCAGTGCAGATGTAGCAGATGGAAAATGATTATGCATAAGAAGCCGTTGTAAGATGCTCATGTCCTGTCTTGGTTTTGGTACTCTTAGTGAGACCAGAGTGAGTCTGTGGGCCGAGGAGATGTGTGACTTACACAGGAACACTATAACACGCACAAACACACACAGTCACACACGCCGTGTGAAGAATGACAGTGGAGCATATGTGTACAGTCTGAAAGGATCGCAGCCCTGGATCACTGCTTGTGTGATTTGGCACAGGTTGAGTGTGTGTTCTGTGTGCATTTGTATGTGTGTGTGTGTGTGTGTGTGTGTGTGTGTGACAGGTTGGTGTAAATGAGATTCCAACAGCTTCTTTTTCTGTCCTCCTCATCACATGTTTGGTTTCTCTTTTTTGAACACAACTTGCTTATGTATAGTAAATAACTGGTTAAATTTTAAACATAAAGATTATTTTTCATAAATAGCACCACTTATGGTGCTGTTTATGGATTTACTGTGCTGTTTATGGATGCAAACCATGTTGATTTACAATACCAGATCTGGAGTATTGGACTAAACTGTGTTTGTGTGTGTATGTGTGTGTTTTATTAGGAGGTTCTTCTGAAAAGAGCTGCAGACCTGGTGGAGGCGCTGTATGGAATGCCTCATAACAATCAGGTATGAAAGTCACTACAATGAAGCTGATGGTTTTATATGCAGCCAACATTTCTTTCACTATATATATATAGGTACACACACAGTAAATAATATAATATTTAAATAATTTGTAATTATTATAATGTAAACAAAATTATAATAATGTAACATAATAAGAACATGATATTTAACAACTTATAATTTAAAATTTTTTTATATTTATATAATGTAAATAAAATAATTGTATAATTATTATCATTTAAATAAGATTATAATAATGATCAAAAATAATCCTTAAATTACTTACAATGTTAAAATATTCTTGGATTAATGAGTAATAATTAATTATATTAATAATAAAATGTATTTCAGGGCATTATTATTTTCTTTCATGTAATGTAATATCTTGAATCAGAACCCAATGAGAAGCACTGTGTATCATTTTAACACCTCTCTCTCTCTCTCTGTTCTCTGGATTGTCCAGGAGATCATTTTAAAGCGTGCTGCAGACCTGACGGAGGCGCTCTACAGTGTGCCGCGGAGCCATAACCAGTTGCCCTCGCTGACAGGCTCCGGCGCTCACTCGGGCATGATGGGAGTTAACTCTTTCAGCAGCCAGCTCGCCGTCAACATCTCTGAGGCCTCACAGGGAGACCAAGGTCTGTGTGTGCTGTGAATCCCAAATCACACATTCAAACACATGCATGAACGGCTGTCAAGCAATTAAAAAATGTATTGCATATATCAATAATTGGAAGTCAGTGTATTGTTTGTTTTATATCACCGAACATGGAGCCTGTAACTGCAAACAATTTTACAATCAAGAATCGAATTAAAAGCGGTACTTCATTTACATACAGATCAGGGGGCACGATTAATTGTGTTAATATTTTTTTCACACTATTTTCTTTCGAACTAATCACACTAATGTGTTGCGTTGACAGCCATACAAAGTGTTTGACTGGGTTTGATTGAGACATGACTTCACAAAACTCAAAGCTACTCGACAACCTCAACACTTAAATTCAGTCACACGGTCTGTCAGTCCTTGTCTGGATCTGTTCATCTGTCGTTTGTGAGCTTCACACCCACCCGCAGCCCTGGCCCAGCAGCACTGTACATGATGATCGCATGGCTGTGTTTTGGCAGGCCTGTCACCCACAGCGCTCAAAACTGCTACTCACACTCACCTGCCCATAGAAACGACACATTCATCAGAGTGTGTCTGTGTGTGTACACACTCCCTGTCACTCCTGAGAGAAGTGTGAGCGGCACAGGCTGTGAACGAGCTGAGAGACTCAGGATGACAGCGCTACAAGAATGAAACACGTTATTTGCAAATGCAAACGCAGTTTATGAGCACAGCATGCAAACATTTTAACTTGAAGACATTGCGTCAGAAATATATTTCTGTTGTTCAGTAGAATGTACGTAATAGGTTACTACTCCTACTAAAATTATTAAACCTTATTTTTAAGGAATAATCATACAATATTTCTTCAATGTTTTAATTGTAATATTAAATCCCCTTTATTTTTAAAATAAAATGCGTTTAATTTTCATTAATTAAAAGATAAATTAAATTAATGTTTTATGCCTTAAAAAATGTAAATAGACAACACAGGATTTCTGAGGAAAAAAATCATAAGACTACTTTAAGAAAAAATGTAACTTGTTTTTATGCTTTCAAATAATTAGACATGCTAAAACACAGAATTTGGTAACAATAAAACATAAGGTTGGAAAAAATAAAACAATTCATAGGGCCCTAAACATGTAATTTGTTTTAAACTTTTAATAAATTGACGTTAAATTGTTTAAGTTTCATGATTTTAATTAATTAGGCATGCTTTTTGATTAATAAAATTTAATTTAACCATTAAAAAGGAG
>NW_015638958.1:489313-491333 GCF_001515625.1 Sinocyclocheilus rhinocerous | reverse complement strand
GGCCTGTCACCCACAGCACTCAAAACTGCCACTCACACTCACCTGCCCATAGAAACGACACGTTCATCAGAGTGAGTCTATGTGTGTACACACTCCCTGTCACTCCTGCGAGAAGTGTGAGCGGCACAGGCTGTGAACGAGCTGAGAGACTCAGGATGACAGCGCTACAAGAATGAAACACGTTATTTGCAAATGCAAACGCAGTTTATGAGCACAGCATGCAAACATTTTAACTTGAAGACATTGCGTCAGAAATATATTTCTGTTGTTCAGTAGAATGTACGTAATAGGTTACTACTCCTACTAAAATTATTAAACCTTATTTTTAAGGAATAATCATACAATATTTCTTCAATGTTTTAATTGTAATATTAAATCCCCTTTATTTTTAAAATAAAATGCGTTTAATTTTCATTAATTAAAAGATAAATTAAATTAATGTTTTATGCCTTAAAAAATGTAAATAGACAACACAGGATTTCTGAGGAAAAAAATCATAAGACTACTTTAAGAAAAAATGTAACTTGTTTTTATGCTTTCAAATAATTAGACATGCTAAAACACAGAATTTGGTAACAATAAAACATAAGGTTGGAAAAAATAAAACAATTCATAGGGCCCTAAACATGTAATTTGTTTTAAACTTTTAATAAATTGACGTTAAATTGTTTAAGTTTCATGATTTTAATTAATTAGGCATGCTTTTTGATTAATAAAATTTAATTTAACCATTAAAAAGGAGTCCAGAAAAATTAAAACAGAAAATTAAAAAAAAAAACGGGAAAAAAGCTGTAAACCTATAGGGGAAACACTGATTTGGATTTGCATATGTGTATCTCATGCCCTGTATGTGATCATTTCCATGCACAAGTGTGTTTTCAATATCACAGCGTCGGGCCATGTTTCTCTTCACCCACCAGCTCTGACACTCACAGACAGGAAGTGGGAATGGATGTGAGATGAACAGATCACTCTCCTTATATCAGAGAGAGAGAGAGAGAGAAAGCGAGAGAGAGAGAGAGAGAGAGAGAGAGAGAGAGAGAGAAAGAGAGAGAGAGAGAGAGAGAGAGAGAGAGAGAGAGAGAGAGAGAGAGAGAGAGAGACACACAGGAAGACAGAGAAACTCTCTCTCCCTTGACACCCTCTGTTTTCTCTTCTGCTATCACTCATCCCGTTTTTCTCTCGTCTGTTTTCCTCATTCACGCAGGAAAGGAACACCTACAGGAATCCATGAGGTCATGGGAAAGGGCCGTTAACCGTTATAAAAATATTGCATTTCATACTTCATGCTTGTATGCAGTGAAACTTCAGCAGGATTTAATTCGGTTAGCCTGCTGCTCCGTTCATTCATCCATCAAACTAATTATTGTTTCAAGTTCTAATTAAGTTGCAAACTGATTTACAGAAAACACTACCTCTTTCCTGCAGCTTATCAAACCACATAGGAGCACAGTTTATTTAGGGAAGGTCTCAGATTAACCAGCATCGAATCTGCTGACGAGTGATATTTGCAGCTTATAATGGCAGTCATGTTGCCGCTCACGTGACTCTGACATGTTTAAAAAGATGTTGATTTTGTCAGTTAGCAAAAATATATATATTTTTCATAATCTGAATTTCTTAGTAAAACATATTTAAAACAAGATTCAATTTCTTTTTTTTTTTAACTAGTGAGCTTTATAACTAAACTTTTTTTTATAACTCTTTTTAATTAAAGACCTTCGCATTGTTACAAAAATATTATATTGCAATAATTGCTGATCTTTTGAAGTTTCTATTGATAAATGGTCATGAAATAAAAAAATAAAAAAATCAGCTTTGCCATCACAGGAATAAATTACATAAAAAATATTATTTTAAAATTATTTAAAATTGTATTAATATTTCATAATATTACTGTTTTTACAGTATTTTTAATAAAATAAATACATAGAAAATTATTTTCAAAATTGACCCCAAACTTCTGAATGGTAGTGTGTGTGTGTGTGTGTGTGTGTGTGTGTGTGTGTGTGCCTACTTA
>NW_015638958.1:474806-489096 GCF_001515625.1 Sinocyclocheilus rhinocerous | reverse complement strand
TACTTAACCATATTTTGGGGACAAATGTGTACCCAAAAGTAAGCAAAACCTGACAAAATCACCAAAAACCTCCATTTGGGGACGTCCTCATTTGTAATACTGGTATAAAAAGTTTTCTGTGAGAGATAGGGTTAGGGATAGAGGTGGGTTTAGGTTAAAAAGTGTATAACTATATGTATATAAAAACAATAGAAGTCTATGTAATGTCCCCATTTAGATGGCTAAGTAAATGTGTGTGTGTGTGTGTCTGTGTGTGTGTGTGAAATTTAGATTAATGCTTAAATTAATTTTTGCAGTGCATAATATATTTATTTATTGCTTAAATTAATATTTTCTCTTCTTCCTCTTACTCTCTCTCCCTTTCTTTATCAACTGTTCGATATGAGAATTAAGCTTAAGGCCCAGACAGTGGACATAGACGGATGCCAAGTGGTATTCAAAGCTCTCTCTCTTCACTTCCTGTTTAGTTTTGGCTGACTGTGAATTGTACAGGAGGAAAAAAAAAAAGAAAAACAAGAATATGATGTTTCCTTAAGAAATGTCTGTTCAAAACTTACCACCGTGCAAGTATGTTGTGATGACTAACAGGCCATTGTTATGCAGGGTTATTGCTGGGGTGTTTTTGGTGGTTGCTAGGGTTGTTTCTTACTGACTTAAGTCAACTCGCAAGTCTCTGTGATATCCATATTTCTCAGTATGGCTTCGGTCCTTATTGTCTGCCAGGCTAAAAGAGTCCAAAACACCCAATACACACACACACACACACACTGCTTATGGGAACATAGACAAAGTTTTGTTTGACTGCTGTACTGAGTGCTTTCTTAACAGCATCCGGACATCTTTAAAATGTTCTCACACTTACCGAGGGATCCCACCCACTAGAAACACAAACCCAGCATGTCACAGACACACATTAGTCCAACCGCAACATCTACAAATCACATCAAGCGTCTTAATAAGCAAACTCATAATAAATCCCAGTGCTGACATGGTTTATATTTGAACTTCAGTCTACTAGAGCGTCCTCCTTAACCTGTCGCCATCTCTTACATTCCAGGTTACTCTCGTAACTCGAACAGCGTGTCTCCTCGCGGGTACGTGCCGAGCTCCACGCCCCAGCAGTCCAACTACAACACCATCACCTCCAGCATGAATGGATACGGAGCCGCAGGGATGACCAACCTGGGTGTCCCTGGATCCCCGAGTTTCCTCAACGGATCCGCCGCCAACTCTCCTTACGCAAGTGAGTGTTCTGTTGATCAGCTAACAGATCCTGACATTTCTGCTGAAAAGACCAGCATATTGGCCTACTTGACTAGTTTAACCAGCAATACTTTTTACTTTCAGCTAGTCTCAAGCCTTTACTAGCTAAGGGAGTTTTTACAGAAATGCCATATAATGATCTTTTAAGAACTGTTCACTGAAAGGTTCTTTGGGGAACCAGAATTGGTTCCTCTGTACTCTTAGAAATAAAGGTTCTATGGCATCACTGTGAAAATCCCCTATTGGAACCTAATTTTTTAAGAGTGTAGAACTACTATTTTGGGTTGAACAGTTATTTTCTTAGTGTGAAGAACATTTTAATAATCTGAAGAACATTTTCCCACTATAAAGAACCTTTTCATGTAACCATTGATGCCAGTGAAGAACCTTTATTTTAAAGAGTGTAGACCGATTCACCAGCCACAAACCAGCCTGGAAATGTTAGATAAGACATGCTAGTCATTTCAGCAGGGTAGTTAACTCTTCACTGCATGTTTTGGATTCTGATTTGTTGAATTTAACCAGCTAAATTCGACTATTGTGAGTCTAAAAAGCTTGCATTTTGTGATTTTGGTGATCACAACAGGCACATTTGGTCGCAACTCAGTCAACGTCTTAATGCTAATCTGAAATACTAAGGTTGTTTGTTTGTCTATTCGTGTTCTTTGAGGGAAAGGTTATTGTCTGTCTGCTGTTCCATGCACTGTGAACGTCTCCATCTGAACTAACTCCACAAACACTCATATTTTTTCATCTCCTTTCATGTCTAACACTTTAACGACTCCTCCATGCATCTCACTCCGTCGCACACTCGCTTTCTCCCTGCGGTCAGGATAGTGAGTTTTCTGTCTGCAGTTTCCTGTAGATACGTCTGCTGCTACTGTTATTGGGGGAAAAAATCACAATGCTGGAGGCCTGACAATTACAAATGAGGTTTATATACTCAAGAATGTTCATATATTCGATATATAGCAGCTGTATTTTGTGTGATTGCCACTTGTTTGACAGGCCGAGCTTTGTGCAAAGCTGTTTCATGGCAGGTTTGCTTTCCATTCATTCTAAAAATGGGAAACAAGTTGGCAAGAGTTTTCAATTGGAATTTCATTGAAGAAAATTTATTGTGGGTTTTGCTCCAATTTGGTGAGAAAGCTCAAGCTTTCTTCTCAAGATTCAGCGCCAAGATTGTTGGCTAGCGTACGGTGGTTTTTATTACCTGTCTTTCTCTCAAAGCATGCAGATGACCGCATATTAGATGTCCTGATAATATCCTCTTCTGGCATGCTTTACGTATACGTGTGTCAATACAAGAGCGGTTTTCATGTTCATGCTTCTGCAAAAGTGTGATTTGGCAGTCAAAGGTGGACTATATTGACATAAATCCTCCTCAAGAGTTCTAAGTTATGGATCAACTTTGCCATGCAGGTCGCACACGGTTTCATTCCCATAATGCCTCACTCTGCTATAGCCCTTCCCCTTCAATTAACCCTCTAACAATCGGCATGACCCACCTCATAACTCTCATCTTTGTGTGTGTGCGGGTGTGTGTGTTTCTCTGTGTGTGTGTGTCTGTTTCAGTCACCCCCTCCAGTCCTCTATTGGAGCCTCATGCCTCCTCTTCCTCCTCTTCTTCATGCATCCCTACTTCCATCTCTCTGTCTGCGGGCCCTTTCTCATTCTCTCCTGTCCATATGATCTCTGCAGTCAAACAGAAGAGCGCCTTCGCGCCTGTCGTCCGGCCACAGACCTCCCCGCCCCCCACCTGCACCAGCACCAATGGGAGCAGTCTACAGGGTGAGCACCCCACCCCTCTCCTGCCTCTGAGCCAATCAGGAAAGAAGACCCTATTTTAGAACGAGTCACAAAAATGGGCACTACATTTTTGAGGACAAAGTTGATCCATAACTTTCTACTTACAAGATTGGTTGCTTTTACAGCAAAAACAACAACAACAAAAAAAAAACAACGTAAATAAATGAATAGTGAAAATGCTGTTTTTTCACACCGGTGGTGATGTCTGTTGGGGCAAATTAGTGTAAAATAGTATCAAAATTACCTCAGATTTGCATGAAGTCAAAAACTTGAAAGAAAAAAAGGATGTATCACAGTTTTAACAAAAATACTAAGCACCACAGCTGTTTTCAACATCGATAGTACGGTAATAAGAAATGTTTCTTGAGCAGCAAATCATTATATTAAAATGATTTCTGAAGGAACATGTGACACTTAAAACTGGAGTAATGATGCAGAAAATTCAGCTTTGCCAAAGTTGATCCATAAATTTCTTCTTATAAGATTGGTTGCTTTTACAACAAAGAAAATTACATTTGAATAAATAATAATGAATGAAATTGCTTTTGATTTGCATGCAGGTGGTGATGTCTGTTGGGGCAAATTAGCGTAAAATAGTATCAAAATGTCCCGATTTGCATGCGGTCAAAAACGTATTTGTAAAAGATGATCATTTCCCATGTTACTTGCATGTTATGAACCCAAAATCAGTTTCACGATGCTACAATTCTGACTGCAGATTTATTTCTAAAAGAAAACTCTTAACTTTAAAGCATTAAACTGTAGAAGCGTTTGCTTAACAACAGCTATTTGCTAAAAAATATTCCTCCATCCAGACCGACTGTGGAATAAGCTGCAATATTGACCTTTAATAACCATAAACCAGTCGTTTTATGGTTCAAATAGATCATGTGTTATTTGAACTGTCTCGTTTATTGTCGACTGACCTCTTGTTGTCTGTTGCAGCTATGGCCGGTCTGATTGTCCCTCCCATGTGAAGAGGAACCTGATCTTCCTCTAAGGCTTCATTGAGCCCTCAACAAACTCACTGGCTCACCAAATCTGTCTGACACTCTCTTATCGAACATCACCAGTCCTACGAGGAGCTGCGCGAAAAGAACATCTACACCTGGATCGCTAAAAGAAAAAAAATGAAAAGTGTACCTGGCCTGAAAATGTCCCATGTCCTGAAATGTCAATAGATGTGTTTGTTTTGCCCTCTATGACTTCATCCTTAAAAAAAAATTTCAATCGTATATTTAATGTTTTCTTTTTGCAAAAAAGCATTTGTGTTCTTGTTCCCTCCTCTTGTCTCGTGTGTTCTCGTGAAACGTGTATGATCATAGTTATTTCCTAATGCACTTTTTTTGTTGGGGCACTTACAAAAGCTATTTATGTTAGCAAGCAGATGAAAATAATAATAATAAAAAAGAACAAAAAAATTTGAAAACCTATACAAATATGCACCAGTATGTTTTCAGACGATTTTTTGAATCGATTACTCTTTGCTTTGGTCATGATAACTGAAATGGCTAATCGTTCATCATGTGATTTTGTTAATGTTTCTAAAATGTTTCCATAATACTTCTCTGTCCTTGTTGAGGTTTATTTTACATTAGATATGCGTTGTTTCGACTGGTAAAAAGTCAAAATTTCTGTCTAATGTGCTGATAAATATGCCACGTGTTTAATGTATCACATGTCCAAAAATGGATCACATCAGAGAAGTCCATACCTGTTGAAACGAAGCACATTTTGACGTGGAACCATTCATTGACGTCAGTGTTGCTGGTGATATTGTTAGCTGTTGCACACACATGCACAAGTTATGCAATTTGTATTTAAATGCAACTCACAATTCAAATTTTGGTGGATTAGCTGTGAAATTAATTAACGGAAGGAGATATAATGATGCCTTAAAATAGGATGTGCTCCAGGACAGTGTATCTCAAATCACAAATAAAAAAAAACAGTCTGTGATACGATGCATTTAAATACTTATGAAACGGCAATGTTTTAGGTCTTAGTAGGGAAAAGGTGGAAAATTATTGTGGAAATATGACTTCGGTAATCATTGTATTGCAGGTTGCCATCTTCACGAAGGAGGTTTCTTAGTCATGTTTGGTTTTGTTTCTGTTTGTGATTAAATATCACAGACTGACCACTTGGAAAAAATGTAATTTTAATATTCCAGTCATGATTTTTCTCTATTTTCCTGAAGTGAGTGAAGGTGTGTTTGCTAAGATGAAATGTGAAAGAAATTGTGGTTTCTGAAGACCTCTTTTAATTTCACAGGTGACCTAATTACTTCACATTCGTCCTTTTGGGGTTTAGACATAAATGGGGTAAAGAAAATACAATTTGACAGTGCCCTATTATATTAAAACAGCTGAATTCAATCTCAAAGTTCACTTGAAAACATCTCAGAGATCCAGCTTGGCTGGAAACACACACAAACACACACACACACACACACACACACACACACACACACACACACACACACACACACGTCCATCCATTTCACCCATGCATTCAGTTTCCTAATAGCTTGTGAAAGGTTTTTTTTGTCATAGATGTAGAGAGCTGGCTTCTGCTTTCTTTTTCAAAACCTGTTTTCTTTGGAAATGTTAAACTCGAGGTGAAATGGAGAAAGGTACTGCATCTTTGTGAAATATGAAATATTATATCAAAATATATCAAAGCACAATATTTAATTAATGTCTTTAGAATTCAGATAGGGAGATGTATTCTACTTTCCTTTATTCTCTCTGACCATGCTGTAAATAAATGCATGTTTTTCCTTCGTTTTTATTTCAGTTTTTTTCCTGTGATCCCGTGCTTTTTGTACAGAAACAGAAAATAAAGATTACATTTGGCTTGAAAATATTTTGTCAAGCATCTTTATTGTGTAAAAGCGCAGTCTCTTGTTCACTTTCACAATGTTTTAAAACATCAACAGTCCATCGAGTTATAAAAGTCACTTTTTATGCTGTGCTTCTCAGCATGGGGTGAACCATCTCAGGCCAGAAATCTCCAGCTCTGCTCCAAACTTCACAGCGAGGCTCATCCTTCCAAGGTTTCGACCTTTTGGTCTGCTCCGCCTGCCAGCACTGCTCAGTTGATGGGATATATATTTGAAACCTTATCCAAAGACCACATTCAATTTTTTAGAGTTTTGGCCCTCAAACCCAATGCGTTGAACTCGCATAAAGACACAGTGACCCATGCAGATCAGAATCAATCATTCCTGAAATCACTCCAGTGCAGTAATTTTCCTGAGCTTTCTTCTTGGATAAGACACAATGAGGGAGATATTCAGAACGTGATTTGTGCTCGTGTCAAAAGAAACATTTAAGGAAGGGGAAATATCTGAGACGTGAAGCTGGTGGCCTTTTGATTACCTCTAGCATTTGACAGTCTCACAAATTGCACAGTCGACACTGGCTAGTCTACAGCACGTCTGTCTACACTTGAAATCACTCTTACTAGCTATCAGCTATACCGCAAAGCAGAATTTCAATGGAAAAGTTTGAAGAGCGAACATAGGAAAAAGGAAAAAAAAAATGTCAACATTTTTTACTGATAATTAGAGCGAGAGTTTTTTAATTGTACGTCCTTAAATAATACTTTTTCCCCAAAAATATTTACTACTTGAGAAAAAATTTTTTTTTGCAACCTTGAAAATCCACATTTTGTGCAAAAAAATTACTAATTAAAAAAAATTATATTAGTAAAAAAAAGTAAAATTAGTATCAGTTTAAATATATATGAATATATTATATAAATTAAAGACTACAGAGAGAACTGCAAATAAATAGATAAATAAATTAAATTAAATTAATTAAATAATAAAATAATAAAAAGAAAATAAGCAAAAAGGGAAATACTAATTTATATTTAGAGTTTTATACATATACATTTTTGGTAAAGCCAATTTTTTTCTGAGAAAATATATTTATTCATGTGGCACTAAATAATAAAAAACAAATTCTTCACATATGCATGTACAGTATTGAGGGTTTTAATGCATGCATTAAAATGTATGTGTACTTAAACAGACACGATGTGAGCATGCTTACCACCGTGTGTTTTTGCACATTTACAGTAAAGCATCAGCGGGTCATTTGAAGTCTTGTATCTTCATCTTGTGGGTCTTCACTGAGCCTTTGATGCCATTGGGCAGCAGAGCTTGTATCTAAGCTTCAGCTCATGAACAGGAAATCTGCCTGCTATCTCCAAAAACGTGTGGGAGTATCAGAGCTGCGTCTATCTAACAGTCCATGAGACCAGACACACGCCGCTTCCAAACTCCACAGCCCTGAATGAGCACGTCTCAGCTGAACCACGACCCTCCGATTGTTGCTCAATGAATATCCACTTGTCTTTGTGAGTGGGAGAGTGTCTTTCTTCACAGATGCAAGGCTGCTATCAGTGTCTATCAGTGTCTGAGTTTTCCCATGGAGAGTTTTGTGTGTTAGACTGCCATGCATACATCAGTCCTACGATAACATATCCACGCTTCCAATACTTTCACTAACAAACCACTGCAAAATGACGGACATTTAGTGTAAAGGGAGAAAATTTACAGCTGGTTTGTCAAAGCTTAAAGCCACCAGCACAATTATAGAAAGACTCAGTATTTCATGTTTCGTGTTGTTGTTTGATGGATATTTCAGAAGAAAAAAGGGGCCTTAGATAAAAATAATATTTGCTAGTAAAGACTGTGGTAAGGGAGTGGGAGACATTGGCCTGACTGTGTTTTAGTTTCTTAAAGTGGATGGCAACCAGAAAGCAAATAGTATGTAAAAGCCTTAGAAAATGTCATTTCAAAGGGAAAACCTTCTTCTGACATTTCATTGTGCTGTTTATTCGATTTGAGCAGTGCACGGCTTTCCTCGTGCATGCACTACCGGTCAAAGGTTTGGAGACACTTGACTAAGGTTCTCATGATCTTAAAGAAACTCAATCACTCAAAAATGAAGAGTCATCATTCAACAAAAATAATTTAACTCACCATCATATCTTTCTTCAATGGAATACAAAAGCAGTTATTTGAAAAACAGTGTATATGAGCAACATCACACTCGTAGCCATACGATATGGCTGTATATCAGCATGGCTGTGATTTGGCATAGGCTGCAGGCCGAGTGCTTGTAGGTAATCACAGCGGGCCGATATACAGTCATATCGCACAGCTACAAGTGTGATATTGTGTTCATACAACAGTTCAAAGGCACAAGTATAGTGTAAATAAAAACAGAGACAACAGCAAACCCTCTTTTGTGCGGAACTACTTCCTTCCGCCATGGATTCAAATCTCAAGTTGACAGTTTAAAAGCTGAGCCCACGCCTCCGTTAATAATTCAAAAAGGTCACTTTAGAAATAGTAACGAAAGAACGTTGAGTTGCTTTATTGAAAACTTATTGTATTACTGTATTAAAAGCTGTGTATTATGTTTAGTAGAATATTATGAGAGAGAAATGGACTGAGCGAGTGTGATTACCTGCATTTGATACAGCATTAACTCTTCAGCTCAATCTTATATTCACAATAAAACATTAGTTTGAATGTCTGCTGAGGAAAGTGATATCTTTGTCGCACTATTCTTTCATCTGTTAAGGGTGATTTCTAATGACATCGCTGCTCAGTGCATTTGTTGGCTGCATTAGTGCTCAGATATACAGCATTAATGTCACATAAAATATAACGTGATGGGATTTTGTCCTCTGCAAAAACTATTTGCTCTTGAATAACTAATATATTAATGAGGCCAAACACTGCCCATTAGATTAACCCAAAACGAATCTCATGTTTAACCACTATAGAGCGAGAGGCAAATTCCAGAAGATCTGGCCGAGGTGAGCCTGCTCTGCCGTTGACGCAAATTTTCAAATAGATGTTATCTTTATTAACAAACCACATATTTGAAGTACATTCTCGCCTAAACACCTCTCAAAACTACATTCCAAGACACAAAAACAGTATTATTTGTAAAATTGTAGTGGATTTGGGTGAGTGCCATGACATTCGCTGTGAGAAATACTGCAAGTGGAGTGATACAAATGGTGAAACGGTTGGAGCTCTGTTGTCACTAGAATATCGGATGCCTGGAAAAGGCTCTCAGCCAATCAGATTCAAGAACCAGAAAGAACTGTTGTATATGTGTGTGTATGTATATATATTGTGTGTATGTATATATATATATATATATATGTGTGTGTGTGTGTGTGTGAGTATATATATATATATATATATATATATATTGGCAGCTGTTAAAGAAATATTTTTACTATAAATATTCAGATTTGACCTTGAGATTACATAGCTTCGATATTTGACCACTATTTCTGATAACAGACTACTTGGTTACAGTGACACTAATAGTTCTTATTTCTGCCAGGAATGCAAAATCAATCGGGAGATATTTTGAATAGAATAACGAGACACAAACCTGTACATTTTCAATCGCGTTTGCTTCCATTTATTTTTGATCAGTGCTTTGCTACACAACATACAAACTTTTACTCCAAAAGTATACACATTATGTATTCACATGTTTACCTCATATTTCTTTAAAGAGAATAGAACCATACTTTCTTAATGACTCGCAGAAAGACAACCACCGGGGATAAAAATAATTCAGTAGAGGTAGGGATACATAGACCAGAAGGGGGAAATCCCCCCTACAAATAGCACCCTATATATACAGTGCCTTACAAACGTATTTTATTTAATTTCTTAAATAAAAGTAATAGTACTTCATTTATTTCACGTTTTGTTATGTCTTATGTTAAACTGCTTGTTATTAATTTTTTTTCCACATCAATCTACACTCCATACACCATAATGACAAAGCAAAAACAGAACTGTCACAACTTTGGTAATTTATTAGAAATAAAAAAACTGAAATAAGTACATTGCATAAGTATTCAGTAACTCAGTACTTAGCTGAAGCACCTTTACAGCCCTTTTCAAGTCCTTTTGGGTATGATGCGTCAAGATTTGCACATCAGCATTTGGCAATTATCTGCCATTTTTCTCCTCACCTCCTCACTTCTCAAGCTCTGTCAAGTTGGATGGGGGCAGACACACATTTTCAGGTTTTTTCCAGAAATATTTGATTGGGTTCAAGCCCAGGTTCTGGCTGGGCCACTCAAGGACATTCACAGAGTTGTCTATAAGCCACTCTTGCTGTGTGCTTAGGGTCATTGCCCTGTTGGAAGTTGAGCCTTCTGCCCAGTTTGAGGTTCTGAATGCTCTGGACTGGGTTTTCTTTAAGGCTATCTCAATATTTTGGTGCATTGAGCTTCTTTTCTACTCTGACGAGTCCCTCAGTCCCTGCCGCTGAAAAACAGCCCCACAGCATGAGGCTGCAACCAGGACACTTTACTTTTGAGATGGTACTCTGCAGGTGATGAGCACTGCCTGGTTTCCTTCAAACACAATGCTTGGAATTGAGGTTCATCAGACCAGAAAATCTTGTTTCTCACAGTCAGGGTCCTTTAGGTGCTTTTTTGCAAATTCCAAGTGTGTTTTCATGTGTCTTCACCTAGGAAAGGATTGAGTCTGGCCACTCCGACATAAAGCCCAGATCGATGGAGTGTTGCAGTGATGTTTGGCAGTTCTTTTGACCTCAGAGCTTGGTTTTTGCTCTGATATGCATTTTCAGCTGTTTAGACCTTTTATTAAGTCACGTGCGCCTTTCCAAATCATACCCATTCAATTGAATTTGCCACAGGTTAACTTCACTTGAAGTGTAGTAACATCTACAAGCAATATGAATGCTCCTGAGCTAAATTTCAACTGTCCCAGATAAATACTTGTGAATACGTATGCAATTAAATCATTTAAGTTTTTTATTTTTAATAAATTTGCAAAGATGTTAAAAGCCTTTTTTTTTCTTTGCCATTATAGTGTGTGGCATATGGGGGGGGGGTTTAAAGCAATTTAACATAAGGCAGCAATATAACAAAACGTGAAAAAAATGAAGGGGCATGAATACTTTCGCAAGGCACTGTATATCACACACATGCACACTTATTTAGAAATGAAATAATTCATACAAATACAAATTATAATAAAGTAATTATAATTAATTATAATAAACTATAATTATAATTAACTAACTGAAATCTATATTTTTACTGGTTTTTAATATATACACACACATTTTTGTTTAAACAGCAACTATTTACTATTATTCTAAGAAATACAAATAGGTCTGTCCAAATTTTTGACTAATAATGTACCTTTTCATTTTTATATGATTGTTGTTCACTGATATGCCCATAATATCTACAAATAATATAAGAAACCGTTCTCAAATACTTCCTGTCCAGGTGTGTCGGTGAGTCAGAGAACTTGATGCCATGGTGTCACTCCTCAAGTGCATCTGTGTATATGTCAATTAAGGAATGAGCACACTTCCTGTGTGCTGATGATGTCATAGTGACAGTTCAGGCCCGGTGCAGCTTCTGCGAGGGGCTGGGCGGCAATAAAATGGGCCCAGAGGACTGACAGAGAACTGTAAGTAATCTTAAACAGGAAGTGCCTGAGGCCTCAGGCTACGATGACATAGGAGCCCTCCACCAACTCTGCACAGTTCAGAAGGTGCATAAATCACCCGTGCAAAAGTTCACCTCCAGCCAGGGAATCCACAAACACTGAAGGAGCTCTGGAAATATCACATCGGCCCATCAAAACCATGTGTTGCACTACAGACCGATGGAGCACATATTTAGGAGTATCTCCCGCTGTAGGTTGCAGTTCCCTCCTGGATTTGATGATTGTGTTACAGTGTGGCACAAGCAAATGGCCTCTGCAGGTGTGAGTTATTGAGAAGTGATCCATCATTCTTGTCAAAGCCAATCTCAGTTTTGATCGTGAGATACGATTAAATGTCTGTTAGAGCTACTAGCAAATTCCGTACAGAGCAGGAAAGGGAAGATCTCAGTGACATCGATGGGTCATACGGTGATCTAAAGTAAGAGGAATTGACGTTGTTTGATGTGCGTTTGGTTATGAAGTGAGACATGCATTGCTGAACACTTGTTACTTGCTTTTCCTCCACCTGTCATTGAGTATGACAAGTGTTACCGGATGGCTCTCGATGAATACTGCTTTAAAGATGCATGTCTATCACAGCCTAGGTGGGGGCAAAAATTACCTGTCAGGATTACTGTTTAAACCAAATCAGTTTGTAGCCGGAGAAACTCTCACTTTTATTACAAGGCTTAGAAAAAGTGTGTGACCGCAGCGGCTTTTCTTCCCGGTTAGTCCCTCCTTCCTGTCATCACCTCCACCTAAAACCACACCTCATTCTCTCACCACGATCGCTCCATCTCGAAAGCGCTCGCAGTATCAGCTGAAGAAATATTATTATTTCCGTTGCCAATTGGGCCTTGTGTGGCCTTGAAGCGAGAGGGGCGTGTGGAGAGTGTGACCGGGTCACCGAGACGAAGTGTCGCTGGATGCGGTTGCGAGATCTGGTCGTAGAAGTGCTGTCACACCCCCCTTGGTGGGAAACTCGATCCTAGCTGCTAAGAGGCGAGCTGGAGAAAGCCCCATCACTCCTGCAACATCCCCGAGAGCTCGCGTCCCGGGAACCCTGTTTGTGTTGAAAGAAGAATAACATCCCTTGTTTTGTTTTGCTATGTGTTTTTTCTTTTTTAGACGGCCTTCGTTTTGTTCGAAGACAACCTTGGCGTAAAACGCCTCCTTGAGAAAACATAAAGAAAAAAGTACACTTTACACCTGTTTCCTTTTTTCATCTGTCTTCATTATTCTGTTGGAGGCAGGATGTTTGGTTTGGCTGCGACCTGCCTCATGACTTAATCCCTGGGTGCTATTGTTAAATTTTCGAGAAAAAGAATGAAAACCAAATGTGGTGTCGGACCGAGGATTGAGTTTCAAACCTGCGCTTTAACAATGTTATATTTCCAGCCATT
The DNA here is from genome assembly GCF_001515625.1 of Sinocyclocheilus rhinocerous. NCBI lineage: Eukaryota > Metazoa > Chordata > Actinopteri > Cypriniformes > Cyprinidae > Sinocyclocheilus > Sinocyclocheilus rhinocerous. The sequence continues at coordinate 476,094 of NW_015638958.1, read as the reverse complement.
CAACCAAATAATTCACTTATGTTTCCCCTGTAATATTATGCCAAACATGAGATCTTTACTTTGTCAAATCTGGTAAATATCAAACCCACGGTATCAATAGGAAAACAGTTTTAATAAGCATTCCCAGAAGAGGTCGGAGGAACACCTCTCACCTGGAAGCGATTAAACGGGACAGGAAATGGAGGCAGGGAGTGAGTGCTTCCCAATAACGCCAACCCCTGAAGAACAAAAATATGCAGAATCATCATAAACCATTATCTGAGAGGAGATAGAATTGCTCCAGACATCTGGGGCACAAGATATAGCCAAACAAATAATTTATACAATAAATATATTTTCAATATGTGTCTTTATAAGTTGCAAACATGCAGCACTTCTTTCGTTGCAGACAAAATCATATTAGTATAGCAAAAATAAATAAGCTTATCACCTTTTATAAGGAAAGAAAAACACTGCTCATAATGTTGTTGTTAATGTCAAAGGCTGTACGCCTAATAAAACTCATGATATACTCATTCTCAAAAAATATGAATTATAATAAATATAACAACAATTTTACAGTGATATTATAAAATAAAATATGTGTTTGTTTCAGTGTTGTTATTGATGATTAACACTATTAAAATAATTTTTGGTAATTGAAATAAAGCTGAAATAGAATAAAATATAAATATTAGATTACAAAAACTATAAAATAAAATAAAATAAAAATGTAAAATGTTGCCTTGGTAACTAACTGAAATAAACACGTTTAAGTATAAAATTACTAAAACTAAATAATAAATACTAAATACCTAATAAAGCAAAAAAGCACATAACAAAAATGTATAAAACTCAAACAAAAATTAAAATGAAAACTGAAAATATATAAATAAAAGCTAATTAAAATATTAATAAATACTATAATAGTATATAAATAATAATAAAATAAGAGTTGTGTATATAAAAATGGTCATTATATAATTTACTGTGAAAAATAGTTCCTCTGCAATTATATCTTGAGTAGATACATTTTTTATTATTTTGCTATCATTTATGTACATTGGCGTAAGTTACGTAACATTTTGTTATTAAATTGCTTGCATATCGTTTATTTAAAGGAGTGGTTCGCTGGTTTTTTTCTAGGCTTGATTGTGTTTATGGGGTGCAGTCTAACTTGTGTTAAAATTATTAAAATATCCAAAAACCACTAGAACAGTGTTATATATTTTGCTGACTTGTGTACTTACATTATCCCAAATGTTTCGAAGAATGTTTAAATCCAGAGAAATAAGCAATTTTAACTAGT
>NW_015638958.1:473249-473826 GCF_001515625.1 Sinocyclocheilus rhinocerous | reverse complement strand
CATTATCCCAAATGTTTCGAAGAATGTTTAAATCCAGAGAAATAAGCAATTTTAACTAGTGACACGGAGCGTGTCCATAGTGTCATTGTGTCGCCTGCCAATGACGTCATAACCTCTCGATTTCCGGTTGTTTTGTAGAAAACATGGAAACACCAAAGACGCTTTTAATATGTTGTGCGTTTTATTAGACAGGTGACGACTGCACAGAGTAGCATAATAACAGAACTTTCAAATGTATCTAGTATGATAAAACAGCGCTGCGTTTTTCCCCAACATACACACGACCGGAAGTAGTGGAAGCGGTCGACTGTGGCATTATAAAAGCTCCGCTGCTTTCGAGTAGTGTGTCACACTCGTTCAGCGCCTCCTTTCGCTTCGACGGCTTTCAGCCTCACCCTGCTTCATTCTACTACATTAATAAATCATTAGCTCATCCATGAACATGATTTCTGCCCGAGTCCCGTCGGATTGCATCGGCTGTGGGGGATGAAGACGACAACTCCCATGATTCCACACTCAGTCACGGCGTCATCAAACTACGCCTGTCTCTTTGTTTATTTTGAATACACGCCCTCTA
>NW_015638958.1:451280-473112 GCF_001515625.1 Sinocyclocheilus rhinocerous | reverse complement strand
GTGTCTCGTTCCCTTCGGGGAACCATGGTTACATACGTAACCTGGAGACGTTTTCTCTTCCTCTTCTCTAAAGCAGCGCAGCATGGCCTCGCCCCCTTTGCTGCCTTTTCCCGAGGGTGGGGTTTATCTGGGTTTGTTACGTCACGAACCTCGGAAGTAACTTCTTGTAGTCCCTACCAGCCGTTTTTGTAGGCATTAAACTGCCAGAATTTTAAAAGACGATATCTCCGTTTGCATTGAACTTTCAGCTTCGTAACTTTGCAGATATTGTTTATGCTCAAACAGCAACATTACACACTAACTAACGTTAAAAAAGTGAAATCGCAATCAACCACCCCTTTAACTCCATGATGGACTTTCGTCTTTGAGTGTGATTCTAAAGTACAAAACAGAGAAATAGTTAAAGTAAGATGATATATTACAGCACCATTACATCCAGTTACAGTAAAACAAGGGACCAAGTTGAAATCCCACATTTGACAGTAAATGTAACAGGAAATGTATTAAAACTAAATTAAATTTTATGTTGAGTCACCCCATGTCCAATGTAAAATCTGGGTCCTGAAGCAAAACCGGTTAGGAAAAGTTCTTTAGAAGGTTCTCGATGAGCAGGGAAGCCCTTCTCGATTGAAATTCAAACAGCAGAGACACTGTGATCATCTCCCAGGTACAAATCAGAGTTAATAAATCAATCTGCAGCCTGGGTGTGCTCACAGTCCCTCCCTTGGCTGCTCGCTAAACAAATGGATTCTGCATGTTTAATGAGAACACAGGGAGGAGGTGGAGGGGTGGAGGTAAAGTAACTAATACCTCTGATGGAATCAGCAGACGTGAGCTACAGACACCTGCCAAAAAAGCAAACAGCGCCGGCCAAGTCAGGGATTTGGCCAGCGAGGCCGCAGCGGCATCCGCGTAGGAGAGCTTCTCGTTCCGTGGCAGATTTACAGCGGACCATGAGACTTTTCTTGGAGAGACAATGGACTGTCGGAGCACCCAAAGGCACGCAGAGGATAACTACAACAGCAGATCGTAAAGAAAGTCTGATGATGATTCTAATCCAGGCCTTTGTATAGATGTCAGACTTATTTAGTTAATACAAGGCGATGAAATGAACAGATGAGCAGCAATCAGCACTGCAGCTGCAAAACACATCCTCTCACACATGTTTCAAACCTGCGTTCGCTCACTTCAGGTGCTGGCTGGATCATTGATGCATGTCTGCTGCAAGTTTTTGGTCTATAGGATCATGTTGTCCGAAGTAAATAGTTCAGGCAGTTTCTTGGGGAGATTTGAGATGTCTTTCTTGAGCACTGAAACAGTTTCTTAGATTTCAATCACAATATTTAACATGACATTTTTAATGTATTATTTCTGGCTCTCAAAGAGGTTCACGTAAGGAAATGCAAAAATAAAGCTGAGCAGTGACAGCCCACATTTTCAGCGGATTTGATTCCGGAAGTATTTTCCCCACTCATTTTCTCCTTAAGGATTTCAAATAATATGCCAATAACTAGTTATGAGCCTTTAACCAACTCAACCAACTACAAAATTAATCACAATGTGATTAGAAGCAAAAAGCATTTGAGAGTCAGAGAGGGAAAAAAGACTACTTAAATTGATTGTTCACCCACAAGTGAAAATGCTCTCATCATTTACTCACTCTTAAGTTTTTCCAAACCTGTATGAGTTTCCTTCTTCTGCTAAACAGAAAAGAAGATATTTTATGGAGAGAGAGAGAGAGAGAGAGAGAGAAGTCAATGGGGACCAGCAACTGTTTGATTACCCACATTCTTCAAAATATATTTTTCTTGTGTTCAGCAGAAGAAAGAACTCAAACAAGTTTGAAATGATATGAAGGGGGGAAAATTATGACAAAATTTTTATTTTTAGGTTAACAATCCCTTTAAAGAAGCAATAAAATACACGTTCTATAAAGCACTGATGATGTAACTGAAAAAAAAATAGTATAAAAAATAAAGTATAAAATTATTGACTTGATTATAAAGGTAAAGGTTACTGAAGTTTTCTTTAAAAAAAAAAAAAAAAAGGCAAACAAGCACTGTAGGGATCCAACAGATTGATAGACCTAAGAATGTCTGTCTTGATACATTATTAAATATAATAGATTTTATATAAATTCAAATATATACATTTCTCTATGGAAAATGAATGGGATTTCTCCTGTAACCTGCACTTCATACCAAACACTCTGCCAAGGCAGCCATATCTGATAACTGCTCAAAAACATCCTACCATACTATATGTAAACCAGCATTCTATCCAAGCATCATCTCTTTCTCCATCCATGAATATTTATCTATTTGACACTGTTCCAGGTGCCTTCTGGGTAAAAGCATTTGTGAATGTTGGTGACAGACTAAATGAAAGCGTGTATGTGTCTAAGCAGAAATCCAGTAATTGAAATTAGACCATCTGCAGGAACATTAAAAGGATTCCCAGGGAATGCATGAACTGATAAAATGTATACCTTGCAATGCAAGTCTCTTTGGATAAAAGCATCTGCCAAATGTGTCATTGTGAATGAAAAACTCCACAATCACCAATTATCTTAAAAATCTATGATCTTTTCACCTGGTCATATCATGGCTCGATGCACTGTAAATTTGATAGACAGACTAAAGATATATATTTAACTCATGAATTTGTCTACCGTAATAAAATACATATGTGTAAAATGGTAGCGATATGCATCTATTTTGCAATAGTACATACATATGCATGAATAGCTGTTTCTATATAGAAAATATTCCATACAGTGCTGCGTCCCATGAGAGCTTTCATGGGTCATTGTGCATGTTTACACAGCAGCCCAAACTCTCAGCGAAGCACCGTCGTCGAAGCCGGTTCTCCGGTAACTATGTGAGGTAGCTCGTGGCGAGCAGCGCACTCATATATATTTCAGCTCAAGCAGATTGTTGAATGACTTTTGAAACAGGAGATTTGAGATGACTCAACTTTCACTGCAGCCGTATAAACATTCACTGCCGCTCTGCCCGAGATCCATCAGTCTGCCCTTAGTGAAAGCGGCCATAAAAAAAATCCCCTCTGGGAACAGTGAGAACGTATGAGAGTTCCAGCCTGGCAAGGACTAATATTAAAACAACGAAGCCCCATAATTATCATAGAATTCCAAAGAAGGCCGGCCCTTAATTAGGCCACACAGGATCCTCTTTATAAAGTATGGAAGTAATAAATAAGCCATTAGCTGGGCACTAAAGGCGCGAGAAATAAAACCCAGTGCAGGAGAAGGCAGAGATTGGCTTGAACTCAAAGACTGATGGTGAATGATATACTAAAGCCCCTGGGTCACAGATCTTCATCACTATTCTGAAACAAAGCTCAGAGCTCGACTGGTTTCTTACTGCACTGTGATTTATGGGTCATGTGACCAGCTGAGGATGGGAGGCTCCGCCCACACCTGTTAGCTGATGTATGGCAATAGTAAACAGGTACGTAATACAAGCCATTGTACTGTTATTTACTGTTAGTCGTAATGCACCGCTGGTTTACTCGATGACTTCGGGATTATTTATCACTAATATCGCTCTCGTATCCAACATGCGGTCAAGCGCGGTCTTGTCAGGGCTGCTTTGGAGGTTGAGAAAAATCTCATATCTATGAAATTATGAAACCTCTCCTTTAGGAACCGTACAGTTTTATTAGTTTTACAACTGCTGCCGTTAACGAATGGCCGCCTTCACATAGCAAGTAAAAAACAGCAAAGTTAATGGCTAACAAAGGAAGTCAGGAGCAACGCTAGGCTGATTATGGCAATAACTCTCACAGATACTAATTACAAATGGCTGTAAAATAAGTCAAACTGGTCATCCTAATGAGCACACCAGAGACCTATTGCTAAATTCCATTAAAAAGATCTATTCTTTCTCCTTTTTCTTTCCATTTTTTTCTGCGGCATCAGTGTCATGTTATCAGACGTAACACAACAAATATGGCATGTCTCTTAAAGGTCATTATGCAGTAAAAAGTTTCCTTAGGTAAATTATTAATGTAATTATCCAACTTAAAATTAAAGCAGATATGAAAGAGAGGAAGAAGGAACCGCACAATGTCAACATATATAAAAGCACGTCCACATATTTCAAAATGGGCTGTCTTAAGCTTTGGCTAATTAAATGTATTTTAGACTGGATCAGAGAGATAGTTCCGCTAGCCCTACAAAAAGGGAAAGATGAATGTATATGCATACAATAACATTCAAAAGTTTGGTGTTAGTTGGGGTTAGTTTTTTTTTTTTAAAGAAATTAATACTTTTATTCAGCAAGGATACATTAAATTGATCAAAAGTGACAGTAAAGTGACAGTAAATTATATTTCAAACAAATGCTGTTCTACTGAACTTTCTATTAATCTAAGGAGCCTAAAAAATTTATCATGGTTTCCACAAAAAAAACAAGTAATTGACACAACTATTATCAACATTGATAATAATAAGAAATGTGTCTTGAGCACCAAATCAGCTAATTATAATGATTTCTGAAGGATCATGTGATCATGCAGCACATGAAAATTCAGCTTTTTCATCACAGAAATAAATTACATGTGAAAATAAAATAGAAACTGTTTTTTAATGGGGTTTTTTCCCCAATCAAATAAGTGCATCTTTAGTGAGCTTAAGATACTTATTTCAAGAACATTTGGGGTCTTACTGACACCAAACTTTTGAATGGTAGTGAACACTTCATGTGTAAACAAGTTCAGAAAAGTATTTGGACATTCAAGACACACTTAAAGACACAAAAGATGCTAGAGAACTAGCTTCACTTTTGCACTGACCTTAAAACAACTAGCTTAAAGGTCATACAAGTTACGATAGGTGACCTAGCATATTATACTGTATATAGCACATTAAATAGTTCACTAACATTTTACATATTAACTCATTTGCATTCAGAGTTCAAATGCTACAGAATAAATTTCCCTTGTTGAGTGAAAATACAAGTCCATTCTCCTCTGTATTGTCAGTGCACGGCTACAGAGAACAGAGCAGCTCCTCACCACCTCCACTAATGTGGGTCACGCAGCAAATGAGCGATTGCCTTTGCCATCGCAGCACCAAAACCATGAACAATCCTTTCTGTAAAGCTCCATGAGGCTCCGAGCGTTAAAGTAAACCGCTCTAGGGAGACGTGCTACAGGCCGGTGAAGAATAGGAGGATAGGTGGTAGATTAAATTTATCTGAGGACGAGCCAAATCGACTGAAACTTTGACGGAACCCTTTTGCCGTGCCATCCTTCGACTGCCTGCAGTGGACTCTAGAGGACGCTGAGCTCCACAGGGTGGGCAGATTCTAATAAAAAGTAGTTGACATTTTAATTGCATTTTTCTCATCAAGGACTAATATGCAAGATGGGTCTGGCATCTCTTTGGAGAGCAATGTGGGTGATGTTATGATCGGTAATTTCTTTGATAAACACTAAGAACCCCCACTGATACGATCTCACAGCGAGCTGCTTTGTGTGGAAGCGTATCTCGGCTGCATTTGTTGCCAAGCCCAGCTAATAGAGACATTTGATTGGAGCACAGTGCATGCAGAACGTTTTAGCTATTTTAACAAAGACACTACAGTATGCAGATGCACAAACTAATGTGGAAAGTTTTCAAATTCATATTGTTGTGCTAAAAGGATTTAGAATATTAATCAAGGCCAAGGAGAGGGAGGTCAAAGACTCAATTTAGTTGTTTAGTATTATGCGCTAAAGCTTGTCACGCTAAATGAAACCATGTCCAAATCATGTAGCGCTGTAAAAATGAAGTGCTCTTAGCGTATATAATACCTTTATTGGATTATTTTGTTACACTAATCTGTGAAGAATATAAAGTCAGATTAGGCAGCTGCCCCCCGGTGTGACAGTCACCAAAGACCTCTAAGATTGTCTGTATTAGCGTTTCCCAGAAGGCCACGCAGTGCCGTTTAAAGACATAATGGTTTTCAATTAGGAGTTTTATAAACATTGTAAACTAAATGTCTTTTTCCACTCCTACAATTTAGGCATTTTATTTTAGACGGAGAGAATGTCATTGCTGCGTTTACGCTGAAAAGTTTGAGAAACAAGCAGCAAGCTTTTTCTCATGACAACTATCCAAGAAGCCACCTGGATTAGCTCTGTTGGGCACAAACACACTCATACACTCAAACTTCAACATTAAGTTGAAATGAATTGAGTAATTTACCATCTGGTTGATGCCATCATTTCCTGCAAGGTTGTTAATTGTTTCTCATCACACGCCACATCCACTCGTATCCGATTTGAAATATCAGTTTTCATTTAATCATTTGCATTTTTCCATCAATATATCCTTTTGAAAGAAGACATGAATGTTATTTGTTGTTTAACAGAGCGCAGCTTCTCTACGAAGGAGCGGAAAGTGATTTATCGTGGTTTCAGGGTTAAAGGTGTAAGCACATTCCAAGGGGCTCCCAAACGGATTAAACGGCAGTAAAAACGAGAGGTAATTGGAACTAGTCGGAATTGCTACAAACAAGAACTTCTTCCCTCAGAAGCTTTAAATTTACTGTTTGAATGTCAGAAAACTCAAAGATTTTTCAATTACCAATTTTCTGCGTACTTCTCTTTTCTTTTTCTCTTATGCATTTAAATTGGATATGATCTCGGAGGAAATGGTTATCATTTTAATGACACTCTCCATTCATTACAGGCTCCAGATCTCCAGCCTTCGCACTCTCAGGGGGAGCCGCAGAATAAGAGCCAGACTCAGAGAAAGAGAGAGAGACGCTCCGTTCAATTACCTCTGTGTTGGCCCTTCCTCACGGGGCCCCGCTGTGTGGCCCTTAATCCTATCCTAAGGAGTCAGACCCAGGTGCGAAGAGAACTAGAAGGAAACAAAAGATTTTAAGTGCTTTTTGCGTTCACTTTTACAACAGGACAAGCACATAAGAATGAGATATGTTTGATTTGTTTTCAGTAAATGTATCTTAACATCCTTAAGATCAATTTACTTGAAAGGAACTTGCAAAGGATATCAAAAATTATTTTTAAATAATTTTCTTATTAAAAAACAGTATTTATTAATAATTCTTTTCCACTATCAAATTCTTGTTTATGCTTAAAACAAGGAAACAAATACATTTTAAAAGTAAATTTATCTTGTGTTAAATATGTTTTTTTGTTTTTTTTTGGAAAATACAGACAATAATACTTTTTTGGCAATGTTGTTTTTTATACTGTTATAACTGTGTGAAATAGGAGGTATGATCATTCTGATAAAACTGAAATAATTGACTGAGTTACCTCATTGAGAGAAATGAGAATCATTTGGCTTTAGTCTTTGTGGGCCTCATTAATTGGGTTTAATCAGAGGATTTCAAAGAGAATATAAGATCAAATATCAAACATGTTCAGCTGTCGTGATACACACAAAACGCGTTCATTCGTTTGTTCCTCTAAATTTCCTCCTAACACAAGTTGAATAACATCAATGCAAAAAAACACACGGCTGATCCTTTGTAATTTGCATTTTAAGGCATGTCTTTAAGTCTGCAAATGTGTTCTTTTTGTAAATAAACCTACACGCCAGATTTCCACCTCACCTCAGGGGCAACAAAGCAACGTGTTTTAAATGGGGAGAAGAAACAACATTTGATCAGGGACTAATCACAAATTTCACTCTACGATGCTTTTAATATTTCAAGTTCCTAAGCAATATGCAAATAAGAACCGCATTAATCGCCGGATGCATTAGTAAGTCAAGGCACACAACGCGGCTTCGGAGATCGGCTTTATTCATTGTGTAATTAGGACCCAAATGTTAATGAATTATGCTAATTCGGTACAATTAGCATATGATATTGAAGACAATCAACAATTAGCATATGCTATTGGAAACAATCAAAAGGGCTGCATTCCCATATGGATCTCGCACCCTACATATAGGAAGAGGCCGTTATGGGGGACGTGGAGGGGGTATGTGAATTATAGCACTTTCTTCCTCTCATTCTCTCTCTCTCACCCCCCGCGTGGAAGACATGACCTCTATAACACAGCGAATAGTGGTGTGTGTGAGAGAGCTAGCGGCTAAGTCTGTTTGTGTTTGTGCACATACAGTGGGGCCTAAAATCTGAGTGAAAATAATTATTTTTCACATTTTTCAGTGCAATTTACATTATCGGCATTAAAGGCACAATATGGGATTTTCGCCGCTAGAGGGCACGTATTCAAAACAAACAAAGAGGCAAAGGCGTAGTTTGATGAAGCTGTGACTGAGTGTGGAATCATAGGAGTTATCGTCTTCATCCCCACAGCCGATGCAATCTGATGGGGCTCGGGCAGAAGGCTCGAAAGCAGCGGCGCTTTTATTATGCCACAGTCGACCGCTTCCGCTACTTCCGGTCGTGTGTATGTGGGGGAAAAATCAGCGCTGTTTTATCATACTAGATACATTTGAAAGTTCTGTTATAATGCTACTCTGTGCGGTCGTCACCTGTCTAATAAAAAGCATAACATATTAAAGTGTCTTTGGTGTTTCCATGTTTTCAACAAAACAACCGGAAATCGAGGGGTTATGACGTCATTGGCAGGCGACACAATGACACTATGGACACGCTCCGTGTCAATAGTTCAAATTGCTTATTTCTCTGGATTTAAAAATTCTTCGAAACATTTGGGATAATGTAAGTACACAAGTCAGCAAAATATATAACACTGTTCTAGTGGTTTTTGGATATTTTAATAAAAAAATCTTACATATTGTGCCTTTAAGTGAAAGGTCTGAAAACTGAAACATTAATATACACTGCCATTTAGGTTTGAGGTTTTTTTAATGTCTTTGAAAAAAGTCTCTTATACTGACCAAGGTTGCATTCATTTGATCAAAGATACACAAAAAAATGTAATATTGGAAAATATTATTTCCATTTAAAATAACTGTTTTCTATTTGAATATATTTTAAAATGTAATTTATTCCTGCGATGACAAAGCTGAATTTTCAGCAGCTGTTACTACAGTATTTGTGTATTACTGATTTTGTGCACGAGAAACATTTCTTATTATCAGAAATTTTGAAATCTGTTGAAATAAAATATTTTCTTTTCTTTCTGACCCCAAAGTTTTGAACAATTGTGTAGATTGTAGAGTTTCTTAATATTTAGTTCTTAAAACTTAACACTTTTGATTTAACCACATTTGCTTAAACTTTAATGACATCTGCATGATCTTCACAAATTTGTGTAAACCCTAATGATCATATTTCCCCGTATGATTTGTGAATGATCCAAATACTAAGAAATACTACAAATACTAAGAAACTCTGAAATGTAAATGTTTCAATTCTTGAAAAATTTCTCACTCAATGCTGACATTGTAAACTGTACTGAAAAAATGTATGCAAAATACAAAGAAGTTCACATGATCATTTACAAATGTGTTTATTTGGCCTGAAAGAGTACAAAATATGAAATATTTTTTATTCATTTTCCTTCATGTTAAATTATTTAACATTTGAAATAATATGTAAAATGGCTTTCTATGTTTGGATATATGATTTCACTGTATGGTTCTTTCATAAGGAGCCAATTTATTGTTTTATTATTTTACCTGTCTTTTTAAAAAATTGCGACATAAAAGAGGCCAACTTTCCACAGAATTTAATAGTTATTTTTTAGCAGATAAATCAACCCTCAATGAATTTTCACCTACACTATTGTGTTTCACAGCTTGACCTGAGCCATAAAATTCACATAATATATCCATCATGTGCTGCTTCAGTATGTTCCAGTTTAAGCCATTACAGCAATCAAGACTCACTCCCATTAGAAAGCTCTGGTATTTCCTCTCTCGCTGAGATTTCTCCAGTGACCTTGGGTAGGTTGCTCCAGGTGCGCCGGCAAGCCCGTAGTCAGTGGACCCTGCCACGGCCCCAGTGCTCTCGTGCTCTGAGTGAGAAGGTGGCGAACAGCCTCCGAGATAGAGGTGGAGGGGCGGCGAGCCGATCAGAAACGCTGCAGCCAGGTCGCCCATTTGGAACTCATTAAAACGGCAAGGCGGGGGCGAGGCCCAGGTTTGGCGGGCCCCCGAGGGGCCCCGTACTGTCTGAGCTCATTTGCAGAGTGTCCTTTCCCACTGACAGCCTTCTAATTCGCATTTGAATTTAGGTCACATTGATCTGGGCCTGCGTCCAAAGCCGGCGCTCCCAACGGAACCTCCTCACACAGGCAGGACTTTTCTGTCCAGAGAGAGAGAGAGAGAAACTGCCTGCAGCACTACGGGTGTGAGATCTGTCGGTGAGCGTTCCTTTCTCTGGACACAAGCAGGGACGGAGTGAGGGAAGAGGAGATGGATGTATAGAAATGGAGAAAGGGTGTGTGTTAAACCAGTGACAAACTGTAGAGGGCCTACAGAGAGAAAGATAGAAATGCTCAATGAAGAAGTGCTCTCTGAACCACTCCAGATGTTTAACAGGTCATTGGCTGTAAGGGTTATATATGGAGACATGTGTTATGATATAAAGCTGACTTCATACATAAAGAATATAGCTAGCAACTTGTCATCTTTAGTTGAAACATAAGGCAAGATGCATAATCTGAGTTCTAGCTGAGCACACGTGTGTCTGTGCTTGTAAAGGCCACATTCATGAAAAATGTCTAGCAACAAATATTCATAAATAGACTAAATTATATAATTTAGAAATAAAAATCCTTAAAGTTTTTGTTTACACTGTGTCCTATTCATGCACAATACAACTACTTTAATTTGAACTATTCACCCGCTCAATTAAAACTCTGCCCTGACAATTTATTTACAAAGCAGTGTTTCAGACTGGCTAAAAAACACTCTCCTAAGTCTTCTGTGCTGTTTACAGAGCCTAGGGCTGCCACAAAGACAGCTGTGATTTCTCAAGGCACCTATTTCAGTGATATCTGTCAGGTATTAGGAAAAATTTTTGCATTCACAAAAAAAAAAAAATTGCTTACAGCACCTTTAATTTAAAACAGTTGAAGTTTAAAAAATAAATAAATTGCTTACAGCACCTTTAATTTAAAACAGTAGAAGTCAATGGAAGCTTTTAAACTGGGGGCTAGAGAAAGATTTTTACACAGCATATGAAAGCACCAGAGCTTGAGAATTCTTGAGAAAAATACTGTCACTTATGCAACTGCATATAACAAAATTTAAAATAACCCCCAGCAATCTCCTAATCAGTTCTAACTGCCTCATACACTCATATAAGCAATGAAATAGTCTCCTTATACAGTACAGACTGACAAAGTCTGGTTCTGGTATCTAAAGGATGAATGAAGGTGATAGTCAAATACAAGGCTGTATGGAGTGAGATCCTCATGGCAAGCGTGAATCCGAGTCTCTCCTCCTTTCTTCTGGGCTCCCCCTGGATAATTCACTGCACAGACTGCGCTAGGAGTTTTTTTTCCTTTGTATCCATTACCATTTTTTTGCTTTTCTCATGAAATTCGCAGATACATAGGAGGCTCTGACCTCAGCAGCACGGATGTCTCGCATTCCTCAAGAACTCAATTAATCACAGCATTTAAAATAAATAAATTAAGGCCGTCGTGTAGCAGTGCAGAAGCAGCTGCATCCTTACAAGTGCTCCTGAGAGACCAAATTAAGCCACAGAAATGTATATCTAATACACCGGCCCACTAATGATGCCCGTTAAAAGAGCGGGTATGTAGGCACAGCTTAAAAATTACACGGGTCATTACGGCAAATTGAAACCAAGATTTATCTGCTGCCAGAGGAGCGCATAATTTGTTTTACCTGGTAATCACAGAAGCCATATAATTAAACATGAAAACAAAAAGCACGAGAGCTGTGGAATGAGACAGTATGGAGTGATACTGTATGACAGGGCGTCAAATACAAACGAATTCTAGGTGGCAGCAAGGCATTGAGAATGGACTGAGCGTTACCTTACAGTACATGGAGTGTGAAAATATAATTGTAGTATCCAGAAGTGCAGGATACCTGAAACGAAAAGAGGCATGGTTGTTAATGTTTAGGGGATTGTTTGGGAATTTTCTGGCTCCAAATGCGGGATTGAAATCTTGAGACACAAGAGAAATAGATTCCGTAAAAAAATTATGAACAGAGCAAATATTTCAGCTGTAAATCTGAAAGAAGCCTTATCATGGAAAACACGATACAGAGTTTGTCACAGTAAATGCTTTCGAAACACAAAATTCCCTTTCCAGTCCACCAAAACCTTTCATGGAAACTAAGCTAAAAAAGCAGGCTCTTCAGAAATCCTCATGTGATGTCCAACAACGAGCACATTAACTTGAAATTGAGCGCCCACATGTACATGCCTATTCTTATTTAGGAAACTTTGCCCATCCAGTCACTGCCAAGTAATAATGAAAAAGTGGGACAAATACTATTATTCCTAAACACCAGTAGAACAAAATACTATACTCTACATAACCTTCTGAAGGATTCCAACACTGGAAATCAATAGATTTTTAGTCAATGACCCTAATTATTTCAAACAGACTAAAGGAAATCCAAAAATGAAAATTCTATCATCATTTACTCACACTTGTGTCTTTTCAAACCTGTATGAATATACAGTTAGGCGTATATATGTATATTGTATAGATAAATTATTAAATATATTATAAAATACTGCGGTACCACTTTATATTAGGTGGTCTTAACTACTATGTACTTACATCAAAAATAAGTACAATGTACTTATTGTGTTCATGTATTACAATTTTGCTGCTATTGAGGTGGGATATGGGTAAAGTTAGGGACAGGTTTGGTGGTATGTGTACAGTAGGTTTAAGGGTGGGTTAAGGTATAAGGGATGGGTCAACAGCATAAATATAAATGTACACTCTAAAATATGCTGGGTTAAATACAACCCAGCGCTGGGTAAAATATGGAAAAACCCAGCAATTGGGTTGTTTTGGCCCAGCGGTTGGGTTACTACCCAGAAGGTTGGGTTAAACATTTAACCCAACCACTGGGTCAAAACAACCCAGTTGCTGGGTTTGTCCATATTTCACCCTGCACTGGGTTGTATTTAACCCAGCATTTTTTAGTGTAATTACTTAAATTAATTACAGATGTAATTACATGCAGGTATTTTTTTTAAATATAAGTACAAAATAACAACATGTATGTACACAATAAATGCATTGTATCAACTGATTAATTTAAGTACATAAGGCCACCTAATATAAAGTGGGACCAATACTGCAGTTATATATTTATAAATAATAAATATACCAAAAAAGTTTTCACATTCTTAAATTACAGCTCTGTGTGCTGTCTAAGCTGGTTCACACCAGTGTGTAAAGCATGAAAAGGTCATTTATAAAGGGAAATAAAATGTATTCATTTTGTGAATGAAAACATGATAGCAACATACTTCTATTGCAATGAACAGTAGAATTACACTAAACAAATTATTGAGTAATCTCTTAACTTTGGTAGGGACTAAATCTACATGCATGACCTATAAATCACAAAGACAATCAGAACAGATAACCTGAGGTTAATCCAAATGTAAAAGTGTTTCTCTGCTGCATTCATGGGTGTCATGCCTACAGTGTCACACAATCCCTGGGAAAAGAAGGAAACATCTGCATTTTAATAGATTTTTTTCACCCGTGCCTTTCAACATCATTAACTTTATTACGCCGGACACTCCTGTTGCAAAAACAATTCAGCATAATCATTTGCGGTGCATCTCCCCTGTGAGGGCATATATCCTCCTCCTCCTTCTTTCTGCCTGGCAATTACCACCGAGCCACAGATGCATATCTCAGGCAGCACAAACTAGATGCAGCAGATAATGTGATTACTCAGTCATTACATATTGGAGTGCATTCATTACGGGCAAAGACCAAAAATCTGGGCATTGTTGACAATGCCCGGGCAAAGCCCAAGATGTACAAGGTTGCAGAAAACATAATGTCCATAATTTCATGTCGGCAGTTCAAGATGATCAGGCCGAATCGCTGAGGAGATTCAAATGCATACGATTAATTAATTATGCAAACCGAATTCTGATGGGATGTGAGCTTGTCGTTAAAAAACACAGGAGAGAGAGATGTTTGTTTTTTAGATGAAATGGTAATGTGTGAATGCAGACAATGACAGGGGGTCCCTTCGGTGGAGACGGGAGGATTGTGGGTAAACAGGTTACAAAGATGGTAAATGGTTTTAGCAGCCACCTGCAGAACGTTCATTAAAGCGACCAAGCTTCTCTGAATCGTTTTCGGCTTAACGCTAATATCGTAAAACGTTGTTAACAGAATCATGATCATAATCTAGGACATTATAATCCTATAATGGGGCTTACCAGTGAAGAACGCACTACAGCCAAATCACTCTACAGAGAATCCCGGCTCCCCAAGACTGCCATAAAAAAGCAGTTGATGAAATCCTGCCAAATTGTCTCATTTAAGCGAGATAAAAAAAAGTTGGTCAATTCATGAATCATTAAAGCTGTGGTGTTATTTACGCACAAACTTCAAGGCCTGAAATTATTTCTTGTACAGTACATTATTGAGTGCGCGGTGTCGTATTTGTGTATGTTGAAACCGGGGCAGCGCTCTGCAGAGCGAAACAGAGCAGATGTTGATTATTTAAGCCCAACTGATACGATCTGCACATATTCAAATGGGAACGCCCGACTGTAAGGAGCAATTTCATTCAGCAATTTACTGCAATATGTTAATGCGGAAAGGGGGATTAATCCCTAAATGTATTCAGTCAAATGAAATGAAATAACATATATTTGAAAGTGTAATTTTTAACACACCTTATTATTTCAATCCCGGTAATTGAAACTGCAATCCCGGCAACTTGTGTTAAATTAATGTGTGGCAAACGGCACCTTTCGTTTGCCAAGCCTGAGTGAGTTCCTGCATGAATTGAATTTAATTATTCCTGTGGCCCAATATATTATTAATCATCTATATTGATTTCTGAACTCCCTTGCTTGTGGATATGCAAATCGGACCGTGGCAATATTGGGGTGGGATCATTTGCATTATTATTTTATAAGTAAATTTTAATGTGGACTCAATTAAAACTCAGTGAGTGGAACAGTTAAAGTGGCCCAAGGTATAGGTTCCTCGCGTACAGGCGCCGGACTAGGATGTATCAATTAATGCAGATCAAACTTATACTCATCTGCAGAGAGATAGAGGGGGGAGCTGCAATCTAATTAGACCGGTTCTCAATGAAGGAGCCCTTTTAGTGATTTTATCCGCAGAGCACACCTAGGTTGCAATGAAATGAAATAGTATCTGTTGGTCATTTGGACTTACTCAAATAAGTCTTTGAAGTAAACTATAATTGAGATGTGATTAAATGTTGTAGCACATTTCATTTATTGATCACAAGGATCGTTAAGATGAAAGCTGGCGAGTTATTTGCAAACCTGTCCGTGCCTCAAATTAGACAAGGCTGTGATTGTCAATATTATGTGAGGAATAGAAGAAGAATATGAAAGAAACAATGCAAGAATAACTGCGAAGACAATCTAATTGGTTAAGAAGTGATCAAACCATGTTATTGTTTACGTTAAGGGAATAGTTCACCCAAAAATGAAAATTTGCTGAAAAATGTAGTCACTCTCTGACCATCCAAGATGAATCAAGATGTAGATAAGGTTGTTTCTTCATCTGAACAGATTTGGAGAAATTTTGCATTGCTCACAAAATGGATCCTCTGCAGTGAATGGGTGCCGTCGGAATGAGAGTTCAAACAGCTGATAAAAACATCAATATAATCCACATGACTCCAGTCCATCAATTAAACGTCTCGTGAAGCAAAAAAAAAAAACTGTGTATTTGTTATAAACAAATTCATCATTAAGAAGAATTAAACCCTATATCCATAATATTGCTTTGTCCAGTAAAAAAAGCCATTGTGCTTGAATCAGGAGAGAAATATGCATAGTTTACAAAACAATTCTAAACAAATATGTTTGTTTAATTTTTATGTGAGAGGGTAACATGGGATTATGGGCAAATGGACAAATTTACATTTGTGGGGGAACTATTCCTTGAACATAACCATTTTAGATACATAAAAACATTGTTACACTCACTTGTAAGGGACTTACTATTTTGGCAGAAGAAGTATTGGCAGTATTAAAACTTATATTTCAAAGGATAGTTCAGGGTTTCTTTAGTGAACATTGTTCTTCATCTCCGGCTTGCGCTTGCTAACAAATCATAGCCAAGATGTTATTTATGATAAGAGGCCTATACAAATCCCTTAGCCAAAGTAATAGTGATTGCCTTAGCAATTAAATGACACCTATATGTCTGATTCTGAGAGACCTGAGCATATCTGCACAAATCAAATGATTTTAATAGTGCAAACGTGACCTTTGAAAAAGCACTCGGGGCATTAGACAAGCTCTTCACCTCTTAGTGTAGTTTCGTCACACACAGCCCAGGCTGGGAATAGAGGTGGACGCCGGCTCTGCTACAGCGCTAATTGTGCACAGAAGAGAAAATAGATTAAAACACTGTTCAGGCTGATCTTTATCTGAGAGGTCAATGTGTGCACAAAGCTTTATTTTCCTTTTCCTGACCCCTCCTCAGAGGCTTGTTCGTTTTTTCTTTCTTTTTTTTCTCTGTCACATTATAGCAAGGTCTCTCACTTTCTCTCTCACGTCTTGCACATTGTTACTAAGCATTCAGTTCATCAGGATATCATTTTCACTTTACATTTTTTTTTTAAATTCAAGAATAATTCATGACTAAAACAACAGAGTTGCTTGCACCGGGGTTAAAGCCCCTCTTATGGAAAATTTGCCTTTCTGGTCCCAAAGTGTTTGAATGAATGAATGAATGAATGAATGAATGAATAAGGTTAGGGTTAGGGATTATTATTAATAATAATAATAATAAATATAAATGGAGCAAAACAATATGTGAAATTACAAAAATAGAAAATATAGTGCCTCACACACCTGAATCATTCGTAGGTGTGCAAAGTCTAATATAAACATGACAAATATATAAAAAAATGTATTAAATGTGTACAAAAACTATAAATCCAAAAATAAATGGTTGATTGACCAAAACACGGCTAACAAAATTTTGCAATCATGTAAGTTTGAGTAGCATGCAGGGATTATAAAAGTTTGTGTGAAATTGTGAAAAAAGACAGCAAGGGGTGGGAGTTGTTTTATCCCACACTTGAGGTAAAAAGTCCCCCATTGAAAAAAAATAATAAAACATTTGTGTAGATATAATGACAATAGTAATTACTTTCAATTTCAATATTGCAAATAGGTTTCTTATAGGAAGATATTTTTAAGCATTTAAGTAAATAGTACCAAAAACATTTTTTTTCCCAAAGGGTATAGCACTACCGATTTATTAAAAAAACTTTTGGCATTTAAAAAAAAAATCAAGTACTTTTGTATGGTTTAGTTACATCCATATTAAGGGTGCTTTTTATCCAAAATTCTATCCTATCACTCATTCAACACGAATTTGAAAGGTTAGTCATACTCATTAAAACTGAAAATCATAGTCTTCAAATTCAGAATATATGTGATAATTTCTGCGATTTCTCAGTAGCTATCTGCAAACACATGTTAGATCAAATTACCTCAAAATCAACAAACCCATTTCTCACAACTAGCTTATGTATCAGGAAAAAATTCTCGCAATTTTTTAAGTTAATGCTGTAGTAGTGCTAATGAATAAAGAATATAAAAGGACCTACATCTTAGGGGAACAACAGGCCCTCACACAGGAAGTCCCAAGTCAAGACTGATCATGTAAGAGGAAGTGATGTCACTGTTATCAATGAGCACAGCTTCTGGCAGAGGAGGAAACAGAGATAAGGGCTGCAGTATCAGCCGGGCAACATTAAAGAACACTTTGTCCTTTGTCAGTGAGGACCAGTGAAGGCGGAGCGATCTGTGACAGTGTGTTCGTGTTTGATTCAGTCGTCTGTGCACATCTTAGGTGGCGAGAGCAACAAAGACTTATCTGCAGCAAAAAACATCACGATCAAGGTCTTTGTACACTTGTGTGCAGCAGGCTAACTACACAATTAGTCAAAAATGTTCTGCAAGACATGATGTGCTCATGAATGCTGATGCAATGCACATTAATTCATTACATAACTGTGCATGCATTCTTAATTTAGTAGAAGGAATTGTGCTTTCTGTGCAAAGACAACATGACTCTGAAAAAACATTTTGAAATCTAGACTAGAGTTCAGAACACACACTAGCACACACACACACATATTAAAATAGCTACTGGCGTTGTCTTAAAAGAACAAAGTATGTTATTTTACAAACGAAGTAAGCTGCATAAGTTCGCCGGTGATATTGACAACATTAAACCTAATTGCTGAGCTTACTCAAGTGGTTTATGGCCGATTACTGCCGTAAGTCATTTAACTTTCCTAATTTCATTTTCGTGCGCGTCTCCTGCTGTGTGTTCTGTTACGAGTGAAAGGTGCATGAGAAAATCACATCAGCTCTGAGCAATCAAGTTCATAATTTCTCATAAATCAGCAGTGTAACATCAACCGGTCAAGTTTTATAGAGATGCTGCAAATGCCAAAGCACTAAGCCAGAAATATCACAGAACAATAAATGGAAAACGCTTCAGTTATGGACCCGGGTGGGGATTTACTGAAATCTTTCATAGACAAAAGAGTGTGAAAGTGATTCTAGATAGCATTATTTAACTTAAGGGTCAATATAGAATGTTCTGTGCTGAAATATCATGCATTCACGTTGCCTTCTAATTCACTATATTATGCATGGGTCAAAGATTAAAAGCTATCAAAACAATAAAAGTTTAATACAGCTTCAAATTTTGTTTTGTTTCTCTGAGCCCTGTTTGGTTTTATTTTTCTCTGAGCAAAAAAATCACTATCATACATTTTTAAGTAGACACCCTAAAATGTTATTCAGTGTAACAATAGTTCATATAACAAAAATTCTTGTCAGGCATATTTAGAACAAGAACAATTTAGTATGATCATTTTTTTTCTTTTGTATATTTTAAAACATGTCAGAATAAGTATATTGTTTAATTTTTACATAAATTTACACTGAATGATGATGGAACATCATTTCACCCATATTTTGAGATGTTATATTTCACCCATATTTTTGTCACAATTTTCATTTTAATTAAGGCAAGTTGCCACATGTGTTGTAAAACATTATACATTTATAACATTTTTTTTACCGTATTTGTTAGCCAACAAATGTTGCCTTTTATATTTTAGCTTTTTTTATGAATTGTTTGTGATTCCTAAAATATTTAGCTGAGAGACCTAGGCTGTTTAATGGCAGATTCCACTGTGACAACATCCCCCGCAATTGGGGTCAAAAGGTCAACATACACTCAATAAACTGGGAAATAACTGTGGAAATATTCAATAAAAATATTTCAAATAGATTTTTTTTGGAGACAAGACTAAAAATAGGCAAACTGATTTTCTATTCACTGAGAAATATTACATTTAACCGCCAAAAAAATTTAAAAAGTCTAAATAAATAAATAAATCGACAACCTTAGTCTCTTCTAAAGATATAAGGATCAAACCAAATCTCACATCATGTGGTATAATGCACTGCAATGGTTTACACTTTTGGTGTAACCATGAATAAATAAGTGTTATAACTATAACTGTGTTCAGAATTATTGCAACAGACACTTTACTGTGGATAAACAAACAACTTCCTAAATGTCTCTCCTTCTATCTAATGCAACCACACACAAAACAGTATATACCATTTTCTGACAGGCCATAAAAAATCATGCGTGTATTTGTCAGCAGTACTGAACATATTGGAAATCCACATGGAAATGCAAGCTTGCTGATATGATAGCGGAGTAATATATGACCCTTCTACTCAAGCCTTTGGGACCGTCTGCCATTGCAAATCAAAATACAGGACCTGCTCTTGGCTTTCAGAATATCCCACAATGCCATTGGGCATTTCCCCTCCTGCCCATAAGGACTCAGGGAATTTCAGCCCGACCATCATTCCCACATCATTTGGAGCCGTAACGCTCAGATGGAGCCAGAAGTGTGTGGAGACCCCGTTACAACAAACCGGGAGCATCAGTGATCCTGGATACTCTGACCATCCCGGTCCCTCAGCTCCAAGCCAGTGATTTAAAACTTATACATGAATGCCCTCTAGCTCACATAAGCCCAGCAGGTCATTCATCCAGGACAGAGGTCAGTGAACCAGGACAAAAACAAATCCCTCACTCGGCCCAAGCTGTCCTGCTAAGGAGAGGGAGTGCGCACGTATGAAAGGAGGGAAAGAGAGAAAAAAGGGGAGTGCAGTAAAGTGCATGGGTGGGATTGTTCCTCATGTAATGCTGGAATTCCGAGGCTCAATAAAGAAGTATATCCTAACGTGTTCCAGATGTGAGAAGCCCGTTCCCAGGTCTGGATGCTCACTGCTGTCCTTTCCCCTAGTATAGCTCTTGCTGGCGGAATATCGCAGGAATGGTTCTTGGCAGCAGGAGCAGGTTACATTACCCCTCTGGCTTTATTCTCTCATTTCTCAACCCCTGTCATAACACATCCAGTCAAATCAAATCTGCTCAGATCAGACAGCATTATCTTTTTATGGGCATGTAATATGTTTTTTGTTAATTTGTGTAACTGAATTTACCATCCAAAATATTTTATGTTGAATATCTTGGAGAGAAACAGACAGGTCCTTGACTCTTTTTTGCTGTGCATTTCCAAAATAAATATATTCTTCATGTTGATTGATTGTGTATACAAAACTCTGGTGCCTAATTCATACAGAGCCCACCCTGCCTTTAACAAAGCAATGAAGCTATTTTTTAGACATCCAGATCAGGATGTGGAAGTTTAGTGTGTGTGTGTGTGTGTGTGTGTGCAGCTTTTCTTTCTGCACACAAGTCTGAAAATTGCATAATAGTACCTATTGCTGTAACCAGCTGATTGAAAACAGATATTTAATCTGGAGTATAGAAGTGATATATTTGCTGACAAAATCAGTTCCCTTTCAGTCGGTCACTCTCAACGTCACGTCGGATGACCGACGAATTGGGATCTCGCTTAGAGAGACCAATCTACTTTGAGTGTAAACTAAACGAGCCAATGCACATTGGCATGCGATTATTGCATCCAGCTGCCGCTGATCACAGTGTGAGTATAAGTAGGCAGCAGATGCAGCGCATATTCAGCTTTTCACTTCAGAGCCGAGCGGTTCTATCGTTCTGCTCCTGATTGGCGGGGCAAACCGTTGCTCCCCTCCCGGGCCTGTAGGCACTCGTCGGCCTTGATCGACACTGCTTATACGGCCTGTGGAGAAGCTGCGTCCGCCTTACACGCTTTGGCGTTGTTGCAAGTGCACCAGGCCAAGGCACTGAGGGACTTGCACGAGGGTGGTCACGACCCGGAAGTTCGCAGAGAACTCCGCACCGCGACGGACCTCGCGCTACGAGCGACGAAGTTTACGCCCACGGAGTCTCTGGGTCGTGCGATGTCCACTATGGTGGTCCAGGAGCGCCATCTCTGGCTGTGTCTGGCCGACATGCGCGAGATGG
The DNA here is from genome assembly GCF_001515625.1 of Sinocyclocheilus rhinocerous. NCBI lineage: Eukaryota > Metazoa > Chordata > Actinopteri > Cypriniformes > Cyprinidae > Sinocyclocheilus > Sinocyclocheilus rhinocerous. Next base: position 451,545 of record NW_015638958.1, on the reverse strand, counting down.
GCAATACACGATTCTTGAACGCCCCCGTGTCCCAGACCGGCCTTTTCGGCGACACGGTGGAGAACTTCGCTCAGCAGTTCTCCGCTGCCCAAAAGCAGACTGAGGCCATCAGGTACATCCTGCCCCAGCGTGCAGCTGCTGCCTCCACCCGACCGCCGGTGGCAGCGCCTCAGCCCACTCGTTGCCGAGGGCGGCCCCTGGCCGCCACCCACACTCCCGCACAGCGTCCGCAGCAGCCTCCAGCAAAACTGCGCCGAGGAGCCGG
>NW_015638958.1:401208-451040 GCF_001515625.1 Sinocyclocheilus rhinocerous | reverse complement strand
TCTAAGCGAGATCCCAATTTCGTCGGTCATCCGATGTGACGTCTCCGTTCCCTCCTTCAGGGAACAAGGGTTACCATATGTAACCGAGACGTTACGTGTGTTATTTAAAAAAAAAAAAAACTACAGTAAAACAGTCATCCCTTTGAGTAGACACATCTTGACAGGATTTTACTATATTTAATAATATTGCAGGAGCAAGAGTGCTGCAGCCGCAGAAATACCACTCTTGTATACAACAGTTGAATAAACTTGATATTGAGCAACTTACATTTTGTCACAAAACTGCCAGCTTCTTTGTCTGTTTTCGCTCGGCCAAAGAAAATAATTTGAAAAAGAGTCACAACAGAACCTTTTCGCTTCTTCGAGAATCACGCAGCATTTGCTGTTTCATTGCTGAATGAATCACTGGTTTTGAACGAATCGTTTGAGTGAACAATTCAATGATTCACTCATTAAGACATTTACTTGATTTGTTCCTGAATGAAACAAACAAATTGGTTGAGTGAAGGGTTGAATGATTTACTTATACAGACAGTCATTTGTTTGGTTGAATGTATCTGTGGTTTTAAACAAATCATTTGAGTCAATGGTTCAATGAGTCACTTATTGCAACAGTCATTTGTTTGTTTGTTTTTTGTTTTGTTTTTTTGAATGAATGAATCAGTGGTTTCTGTGGGGTAAATAATTAAATCAATTGCTTTTACAGCCAGTCACTTAAAACATTCCTTAATTAATCAGTGTTGATAAATGAATCAGCTGCCAATTAATTTAAAGGGGTCATATGATGCTATTTCAATTTTTCCTTTCTCTTTGGAGTGTTACAGGCTCTTGGTGCATAAAGAAGATCTGTAAAGTTGCAAACACTAAAGTCTCAAAACCAAAGAGATATTCTTTATAAAAGTTAAGAGTTAACCACACCCTCCTAAAATGGCTCGTTCTAACACGCCCCCACATACCTACGTCACGATCTGGGAAGATTTGCATAACACCGCCCAAATGTTCACGCAAAGAAAGAAGGCATAACTTTTATTCTCACTGTAGTATTGTTGAAACTGCCGCCATGTCGTGGAGACGCTGTGTGCTTCGTTGTGAAAGCGAAACTACTTTGTTTGCTCTTCCAAAAGAGGACGATATCCGCTTCATAATGGGTATTAAGTTTTATGTCTCGTCGCTCCAGCCGGACACGGCATCAACAGTATGTGAGGGGCGTAACATTTCCGTCTCACGCTTGAGGTATTCGGCCAATCACAACGCACTGGATAGCTGGCCAATCAGAGCATATGACCCCTTTAATGTTTCACTCATAAAGACATGTAAAGACATGCCACCTACTGGCATAACTGTGTAACAGCAGAAAGAGTAACTGAAAAATCCCAACCACTAATGCACAGTTTGAGGGACTGTCTGAAGCCTTGGTGATGACGCCATAATACAGGCCATAAAAAAATGGCTCAAAAGTCAAGCTGAGTAGTGCTGAGGTAAGCAATTGGGTTTTTAAATTGCACTTCATGTCAAAAAGGTTGTTCACCCCTTGTTTAGTAATTCTCACATTAGTGTTTGTCATTTGGGGGGTAGTTTATGTGAACAGAGAGGTGTTTGTTGTCCTTCAGTCACATTAAGATGACAGAACTACTGCCATAGTCTGCAATAAAGGATGTAAACAGTTCCTTCCTTTTACAGTGCAAGTATGGAGCTCTCAATTAGCATAAACACAAACCAACTGCTCTCAGACCTGCTGCAGTTCTACTGGCCTGTTACGGGTGTGACCCCTCACCTCTCAATCTCCCTGCTTAACAGCCTCATTTCAAAAAACAATCACTCTGAAGTGAATGTGCAATTTTCACTGGCCAAATGGCAATCCCAGAACACCTCTCCAAAAAAAAAAGTAAAGCAGAAAAAATAAAACAGCCAGTGTTCTTGGAACTTAGCGATTGAGTTTCACTGGACGCTTGCACACAGAGGACTGTCCCTGGCCTCTGTGGATATGCTTGGAAGTCAAAGCCCGTGGACGAACAATACGGAAAAGCCCAGGCATAGTCCATTAATTTCACTTTTTTTTTCAATAAGTAAACTTTAAGTATTCGTGAAATGAGTACTAAAGCCTCTTTAATGGTGTTTTCACAGCTGGCTGGAGCCCTCCTCCTGCTCGGCAATAAAGGTCCTTCCTGAATGAACATTAACATGGGAAGCCAGTAAGATCATACTTGGCTGACGTGCCTCACCACTAAACACCTTGTGAACCCAGCACTTATCCTGCACAGCCAGAGCAGAAATCTGCAAGCCATTCACGAACCGGGCCTGCATTTGCACTGGTAGCCTCCAATCTTTAACTGGTGACATATGGGCTTTTTAATCATGTTCCTCTCTTCCTTTTTCTTGTTCTCTCTTTTTCTCAATCCCTTCAGAATCCCTGAATTTTCAGTGTCATTTTTGCTAATGCATAAATTGTAGCACCCAGTTCACTAAAGGAATAGGGTAGAAGTCCAAACAGACTTTTAAGAATATGGTGTAATCTATAATAAGCCAACTTTACACAAAAATTAGTCACTAGTTTGACTTCATTTAAATACTAGTACCTGATTGAAATGGAAGACAGGTGATTAGTGAATAAGACTGTACTACATTGTGCAAAAAATAAGTAAATTTACCCCATAGTCTGTAGACTTCTTCCATTTCTTACCCATTTTCTCTCTCTCTCTGTGAAATGGTGGGACATTTGGACGCATTATCTGCTCTTAGATTGATGGTTTGGACTGGTAACAGGCATGTTAAACATGTCTGGGGATCACAGCACCTCAGGCAGGCTATTCAAGTTCTCTGTGAAACACTCACACACACACTTAAATATATAGACATATACAAGAAAAATACTTTTAGTTATTGTCTAATTAGATCAGTCAAGCTCTGTGAGACAAGGCTTTAAAAGTGATCAGGGCTGAGCTGAATATCTTCAGCATTAGAGCGAGATTAACCATGAGAAATGGCTGACAGGCTGAACAACTCAAAACCTCCATTAACAAAATGTTTTGTCTAATGAAATCTGCAAAGAAAGCAGAAAACGATCCCAAATCCCCAAAAAATATCACTCACGGAATGACATCATAATAAACAAAGTGACTGAGGCTGGGGATAAACTTTATTTTTCTACACAGAATGACGTTATCTGATCTGAGCATAATTATGACATGAGAAAGGTGTGTTATGGGGAAAAATTTGCCTTTTCAAATATGTAATGTTTTTGCTCTCTCTGTTTTGTACAAGTGTTTTTAGATGGCAGCAGTGATTATACCTAGATCTTCTTCAATATGTTTTTTGCACATGCTTTATCATATACATGTTTTTAAGGAATGGTTCATTCAAAAATGACCATGTTCTTGGAGAGTTTGAAGAGTCTAATCTGTGAAAGTAGTTCCATTACAGTAACAATCTACTTTTTATCACAACAAAATGCTGCATCATTGCTTTGTCATACTGTACTGAATGTAGTACCTCAGAGATATCCAAGACAGTAATCAGTAATAAAATGTAATAACATTTTAGTGAATCAGTTTGTTCATTTGATTAAAGTCCATGCATAGCTAAATATTTCATTAAATTTTGCTGTTCATTATGTTTTTAATTTAATTAATGAATCAAATAAAATAACTCTTAAGTTTTACATTTGAAAAAAAATATATTCTAAGCATTAATTCTAAAACTGATGCAGAGGAAAAGAATTGAAACTCCTTGGGTTTAAAACGGTATAACGGTGGGAAAATGATGACAAAATTTTGAAATAACTTTGCCTTTAACCCCTATCACTAAAAGTACTCAAGTTCTTTTTGTTTTGTTTTGTTTTGTTAGTTTAGTTTTTGTTTGATTCATGAACATATAAAGTATTTTAAGGGTTTCGTTGTTGCACATTCTCTCACACACCCACACACCAGCCACGTCATTATGTGCATAGTTGTTCTTCTCACCAATACAAACAGAAGACGGAAATTACTTAGGCTGTGTAAAAAGTTTGCTGTTCACCACTCTGCCATTTGCCAATTAAAATGAAACATGAGTGCTGCAGTTCTGAGAGAACGGCACCACAGTTTGGGCCTTGTTCAAAAAGAACGAGATAAAACACAAGATTTACACTTCAGTGGAACAAACGTCACCACATTTACAATGATGAGGTCTGACTTTATACGGAGGGAGAAAACAAGAAAGGGGCGAGTGCTTTTAAACTGAAAACATTATGATAAGCCTGACAGCTGTTGGTGGTCATTCTGTGAAGGACACAGAATGACACCTAGCCGATGATGTCATAGCGGCTGTGCCACTGTGACATCATGGACTGGATGTCATGGAAATGCTGGCTGTGACGCAGCTCATCTGATGTGGTTTTGCTGGAGTTGTAAATCAAGCCACTGGTGGAAACATCTGTGAACCCAGAGCTGGGAAGCACCTCAGGTGCTCTGTAAAATCACAGAGGCCACCACAAACATACACTTCTCTTTATATGGCTTAAATGAAGTGTCATTTTAAATGTGCCAGTCTCTTTATAAAACATTTTAAAGGAATAGTTCACCCAAAAATGAAAATTTGCTCACCCTCGGGCTATCCAAGATGTTTCTTCATCTGAACAGATTTGGAGAAATTTAGCTTTACATCACTTGCTCACCAGTAAATCCTCTGCAGTGAATGGGTGCCGTCAGAATGAGAGTCCAGACTGCTGATAAAAACAAGCACAATAAAATCCACACAACTCCAGTCCATCAATTAATGGAGTGTGAGGTTAAAAGCTGCATGTTTGTAAGAAACAAATCCATCATATTAATAATATTGTAATATTACAAGCACTTCCTTCAGTGAAAAAGGCCATGCCCTGTTGTCCTCTCACATCAAAATCTACCAACAGATTTGTTTAGAATGGTTTTCACTTAAACAGTGATTGATTTTAAAAACAGTTTCAAGTTAAAAGCATATTAATGATGTATTTCATTGAAATGTTCATATTTTTAGTGAACTAATCCTTTAAACGTTATTGTATACTTCCTTTAAGGGGGAAAAATTACAAAAAAATCTATCAAAATATAAGTCAAAATATAAATAACAGCAACACATCAAACAAACAAACAAACATCTTAAACATGTTTGGTTATACATTATGACATTCAATTAATATTTAATTAAAAACAAATAAAACATCTACATAAAATCACCAGTTACAAAGCATTATTGTTCAATAATTCAGGCTTCACACTCTGCAGGTATTTTTGTGTTTTTACCCATGATGCAAGCCTTTCAAATACTTACAGTAATGACATACTGTGGTCCCCTTTGTTGGACTTTTTTTTACTACAGCTACAGTTAGAAAGTGAAAAAGGGAGCTTAAAAGACATAATTAAAGTGGACTGTTTTTAAAAGAAAACATAACATTTAATGAATAAGCTGTAGAGTTTTTTAAATATACCGGTACTTGTTGTAACAATTTTTATTGCACACAATTAATTAGACTGAAGTTTAAGTGCTTTATTCGACGAGTCTTTCAAGTACATTTCCCTGCATTTGTCTTTAACCACTGTAAATAATACCATTCTCTCTCTAAGTAATAAAACCTCTAAGAGCTGTGTAGCTGTAATTTTTCTTTTTAATACTTTTTGGATGTGTCCTCAGACTAAAAAGTAAGAAGTCTTTCCTGAGCCAGGTTCTGGGCATGAATCAAGGTGCAACCCTTTTCCTTAAACCAAATCTCATAATCTGTTCCTGGACTCCAAAGGCATATCCAGTTCTGTCCTCACACTCATTAGCATGTCTGTTTACTTTGGATAACCATCATTCACATGACTTAGGCTTTTGGACGTTTTTGTTCTAAACCAGAGTAAAAACATTTCGGGGAAAGTCATCTGCTGTGGTCACTGAAAAATAAACAGTAAAGGCTGATGAGAATGGGAAGTCCTCAACCTTCTTTTAGTTTGAAAATCAGTCAGATTATGTAAGGATCGAGTTTTATTTCCTTCCTTAAAGTTCAAATTCCAAATTTCTCATCTAATTATACCATCATGCATCAGCATAATTAATAATTGCCATTAATTACCTGTTACAAAAACAATAAATTATGGTTTAGATATGCGGATGTGGGATTAAATGAAACTGCAGTTAATACTTAAATCAAAAATGATTTAGTGTGTATAAAAAGATTTTGCACCATGACGCTAGTGAAGATTCAACAGGCGTGTTTCCAAAACTCCTTAATTATTCTGCTAACTTTGTGTGTTGAAAACAGGAAAACTGAACCCGGGTAATGGTATAATATTTTAAAATCCCAGATTTGTGAGGACATTTGTTTACATTCCGTTAGTGAGTTCATTTGGCAGCACATGCACTAGTCATAGTTTGAGAGGATTAGATTATTTGTAACAGATTTTAGCTGGAGCTCTGCCATGTCGTATGTGACATTTTTAAATGAAAACATTTAAAATTACATCATTAAAAAAAATCGCTGACATATAAATGTATTCCATTATAGGAGATTAGTGTTTTTCCTAGTATCCAAAAAAGTGTCTTTAGGATTAAAATCAATTGCAATTACATAGAATCCAGTCACACAGAAAACACGTTATTGTAACTTAATCTTATTTAATGTTGTCTTTTCAAACTTTGTATTAATGCTTGTTAGTGGTGACAAGTGCCTTTATGAGTTAGTCATAATTAAATCAATCACTCAACCGATTTGTTCAAAAGCACAGATTCACTCACAAAAAAGTGACTTTATGTTTCTCTGAATAATTCATTCAATCGATTTGTTCAAAACAAAAACAACTAAAAAAACAAAAACTAAAAAAAAATGTTTTGTTCAACAACACAACGTATCATCTAATAATGAAATACCACCAGCTGCTATGGCTTTGTTTGGAACAACAAAGTAACAACACTTTATTTTTTAATTGAATTGTTGTTTAAATTACACAATCGTGCTGCCCCTTTATTACCCCAATTATTTGCTGTCTATATACAGTTGCTTTTGCATCTAACTGTTACAAACTATGGCTGTCAAAGGAAAAAATAAAAACAATTAATGTTTGGTTTCTTTAGAAAACAGAATAAATCAGTAATAATGTAAAATTCAATAAATGTTAACTTTCTTAACTTTTCCAATTTATATGTCACAAGCAACAACAACCACTAGCAAAGTAAAAAAACTATCTTCACAGAGAAAAAAGAGCTGACCGTAAAACTAAAAAGTACGTTTTAAACACTAATTAAAGGACCACCAAGTTCCTACACATCTACTGCGAACATTTGGTCGAAAATAAACGCCTTTAATTAACATCCAGATTTATGCCTTTGGAAATGTCCTGCTCGCGCTGTAAAAGGACCACCAAGTTCCTACACATCTACTGCGAACATTTGGTCGAAAATAAACGCCTTTAATTAACATCCAGATTTATGCCTTTGGAAATGTCCTGCTCCCGCTGTAAAAATAAAACATCAGCAAGGTGTTAAAATGGTTAAATGTTTTTGTAATAACCATTTCAACGTCAATTCATTTGACAGAGGCATTCATATACTTGCGGCTCTCTCTGCACGTTTTCTAGTGACATGGGAATTGTAATTCAAACATGGCCTTCCTGTGCATTTCTCAGGTTGAAATGAAGGCATGTTTTTGTGTGGTCAGTGAACTCAGCCTCAGAATCTCACTGCACTCTGAATGGGAGAGGACGTGCGGGGCAGGTTATTGTCGAGCTTTCATGTGTCAGCAATCACGGGGTCGGTGATGTTATGCTGGAGGGAGGTTGGCACGCTGTTACAGTAGAAATGGGTTTGGAAAGATGCCCAGCGACACGAAACTTTAAACATATTAAGAAATCTGGGCTTTTCACTTTCCTTTTGTTGAGAAATAGGCTTTATTTCGACAAATTTCATGCTCAATGTTCAAACTTGGAGTATCTAGGGTCACAAAATTAAAACGTTCTTGTCTTTGTGGATAAAGAAAGGGGTGGAGCTAGCAACTTAGATTCTACAAACTAATAGATTCAACAAACCAAAAAACAACTGAACAGTTTAATTTTTTTCCAAATACACCAGTGTCCTATCCAAAATATTTGATTTAAACCAACACAGAATTGGTGGAAAAAGTCTTACATTGTCAAAACATCAGTTTGTATTCATTTACTCTCTCTTCCTCTGTTTTTCTCGCTCTGTTATTTATCAGCCTCAGCATTCAGATGTTTCACCAAACGTCAGCAAGGTGAAGAGGAAAAAAACACCCGTCTAATCCGGATGTCAATCTCCCAGTTGGCGCTTATGGGATTTCTCCCCAGGATTGTCTATCCTCCGTTCAGGGAAAGAACCATTGAACACACTAATTTGTCTCTAGCTCTCCCGATTCAGGCCACGTTCAGAGAGTTACTCCTCCTAGTCCATTATTGACATATTGCCAATCAAACAGACTGACATCAAAGACTCACTCAGGCAGGTTCACGCAAAATAAATCAACACTGTTACCTTGGGACAACAATACGCTGTGGAAACCCTGACGTCTGCATCTGCTCTGTTATCGAAAAGATGCTCTTTTCAACACACCTGGGCTATATGGATCCTCTGGACAAGTACTGCTGAGCGGTTGTTTATCCGGTTTTGTGTTTTACAGTTCAGGAAAGGTGATCAGTTTCTCACAGCATGACAACTGCCCCTTATTAATCTTTCCCTACTGACAGACATTCAAAAGTCACCATGTATTTTACCCAGGGTTGTGCAAAATTCTGAATTGAAGAAATGGATCCTTTTCGGTTTGTGAGCGTGAATTTGAAATGGCCACAACCTACAGGAAGTAGAATTGGAATGACAGGAATAGCAATTCAGAGAAATTCAACACCGGTAATGCATTTTGGTAAATAAATCTATCAGTCCATAAAGCTTACAAACCTTCAAACTATTTTTCCCCAAAAAACTTTTAAACAAGATTAAAAACACATACTGTATAATTATTATTTCTTTGAATTTAAATGCGTCATATCTACTTTCATTCAAATATGGCAATTCTATAGTCTGTTTACTACCTAAGTTCAAATTTAAAAGGATAGTTCACCCAAAACTGAAAATTACCCAATGCTTTTATCGCCCTGAAGCCATCCTAGGAGTATATGACTTTCTTCTTTCAGATGAGTATAATCTGAGTTATATGTGACCCTGGACCACAAAACCAGTCATAAGGGTACATTTTTGGAAATTGAGATTTATACATCATCTGAAAGGTGAATAAATTTACCATTGATGTATGGTTTGTTAGGATAGGACAATATTTGGCTGAGATACAACTATTTGAAAATCTGGAATCTAAGGTTGCAAAAAAAAAAATCGAAATATTGTGAAAATCGCCTTTAAATCTGTCCAAATGAAGTTCTTAGCAATGCATATTACTAATCAAAAATTAAGTTCTAATATACTTGAGGTAGGAAATTTACAAAATATCTTCATGGAACATGATCTTTACTTAATATCCTAATGATTTTTGGCATAAAAGAAAAATCGATAATTTTGACCCATACAATGTATTTTTGGCTATTGCTACAAATATACCCATGCTACTTATGACTGGTTTTGTGGTCCAGGGTCACATATTAAAAAATGTCCTGGCTTTTCCAAGCTTTATAAAGGAATTGAATAGTGTTCAAGATTTTGAGGCAAAATAAAGTGCATCCATCCATCATAAAAACTGCTCCACACAGATCTTGGGGGTTAATAAAGGCCTTCTGAAGTGAACTGATGCATTTGTGTAAGAAAAATATCCATATTTAAAACTTCATAAACAGAAATCTCTAGCTTCCACTAACTGTTGTACACACGTTAATAAAAGAGGGGTGTTCCAGCGGATGATGTAGGATGTACTGTAGCGTAAGCTCCGGTGAGAAGTGACGAACAGGGAAGCGCAGAGGAGATAGCAAAACAAAACACCAGTCACAAATTCAAAGCACAAAACAAGGATTTGTAAAGACAATTGTCCGAGGATTTTGAAATAAGCCAAGAAGAGACTAATAATTAAAGAGACTTTAATTTGTTGTAAACAAAACTTGGTTCTCGCATGACTAGCATATTCTCACCGGAGCTTACTCTACGCCGACATCATCCACTGGAAAGCCACTCTCATGAACGTGCGTATGACAGTTAGCGGAAGCTAGATATTACGCATTGCTATGCTTCAAACGCATTACTTCACTTCAGAAGGCCTTATTAACCCCGCAGAGCCACTTTATATGATGGATTTATGCACTTTATTTTGCTTCAAAATCTCGAACACCATTTACTGTCATTATAAAGCTTGGAAGAGCCAGGAAATGTTTTAACATAACTCCGATTGTATTCGTCTGAAAGAAGAAAGTCATATACACTTAGGATGGGGCTCGAAGGTGATTAAATCATGAGTTAATTTTCATTTTTGGGTGAACTATCCCTTTAACTCAAATTCTGAAATTAAAAAGTACTGTTTTCGGGCAACATACTGTATATGTAGCTAATATTCTATATGTTGCTTGAAAAAGTAAGAAACTACACACACACACACACACCAATCCCAAACAAACACTAAGGTAACATATAGAAATATTACATTAATATCCTAAATGTAAAAATTAAAAAACACTGGTGCTGCTATGATAAATGTCTAAAAATAGAATCATGGTAGAACCATTGTTCTTTTCACTAAATTTCTGTAAGTGTAGTAATCTATACTCAACATCACAATAAGTTTGGATCTATTCAAGACGCTGAGCTACCATGCCAGATTACATGGTCTCCATTGTGCTCGCATGAGCCATTCCGATACAGTTCAGCAGTTTCAGTGCACAGATTTAAAGGCTTGCAGTGAGGGACAAACTTTATGGAAGTTACAAGCCTGGACGGAGACGAACCCAGAGGCGAAGTGGCCTGCAATGAGAGGACTGCTGGGGGCCGTTCAGGGCAGTGGGGCTGCTCCCAGCCGCCCCCGAGATGTAAATGAGGCAGAATGTGGAGGTAGAATGAAAGCATCTCCCCTCCACTCTGTCCACTAGTGGAGCGTACCAGGGGAGAGAGATGGATGCAGTGTGAAGAAAGTCATATACACTTAGGATGGGGCTCGAAGGTGATTAAATCATGAGTTAATTTTCATTTTTGGGTGAACTATCCCTTTAACTCAAATTCTGAAATTAAAAAGTACTGTTTTCGGGCAACATACTGTATATGTAGCTAATATTCTATATGTTGCTTGAAAAAGTAAGAAACTACACACACACACACACACCAATCCCAAACAAACACTAAGGTAACATATAGAAATATTACATTAATATCCTAAATGTAAAAATTAAAAAACACTGGTGCTGCTATGATAAATGTCTAAAAATAGAATCATGGTAGAACCATTGTTCTTTTCACTAAATTTCTGTAAGTGTAGTAATCTATACTCAACATCACAATAAGTTTGGATCTATTCAAGACGCTGAGCTACCATGCCAGATTACATGGTCTCCATTGTGCTCGCATGAGCCATTCCGATACAGTTCAGCAGTTTCAGTGCACAGATTTAAAGGCTTGCAGTGAGGGACAAACTTTATGGAAGTTACAAGCCTGGACGGAGACGAACCCAGAGGCGAAGTGGCCTGCAATGAGAGGACTGCTGGGGGCCGTTCAGGGCAGTGGGGCTGCTCCCAGCCGCCCCCGAGATGTAAATGAGGCAGAATGTGGCGGTAGAATGAAAGCATCTCCCCTCCACTCTGTCCACTAGTGGAGCATACCAGGGGAGAGAGATGGATGCAGTGTCAGCCGTTTGCAGATTCACCCTCATGATCAGAGCGAATGCTTCCGAGCCCAGGGGTCTGCACTGAGAGAGCATTAGTGTGATATACGAGTGCAGTGAGACGTCCACAGCCGACCCCTGATCGCCACTGCGAGTGTGTGGAGTGTCGACGGGTGTTTATTTAAGCTTTCTTGGCATACCATGCTCTCCCGCAAAACACATCTCCTGAAGGTTCACTCTCTCAGCAGCTTGTTTCTGCTGTTCTCTTGGCTGGTGGAGTAACTCGCCCTCTGTATAAGGTGGCTCTGTTCGGGTTGACAGAAACTAGATGGACCTGTGAGAGAAATATGGAAATAAAAGTTCCGTTCCATATACTAGTAAACTGCTTTGCATTGCTACTGCCTGCTGTGGAAGCTTGTTTCCACCAGGGGATTAAAAATGAAAATTGTAATTGCAACATTTTATCTCACAGACTTTTTCTTGTAATTCTAAGAAGAAAAGTCATAATTGCAAGATATAGTCAGAAGTCAGAATCGTGGGATATAAACTTCCGAGAAGTCGAAATTGTGAGGTATAAACTCGCAATTGAGAGAAAAAAGTCTGAATTGTGACAATTCTTTATTTCAACAAAAAAGACAGAATTGCAATCTCATTTGCACATTTTCATAAGATCTGGTTACACCCCACAGACGGTTAAGTTTAGGGGTGGACCTTCATGTATACTTTTTTCACCAAAAATTGTGCATTTCCATACATTTCATATTGTATGAATTCATACGAAACTCATAAAATAGTAAAAATTAGAATGTGGACTAAACAAGGTGTAGATAATAAAGATAATAAGACTTAAAATACCTTAACAGATAATATGTATGTATTTGGTTGTAATTTAAAGGAGATTCCAGAGAGTGCAATTTTAGAAAATGTCTAAACAGTTAAATAAATCCCTAACCTTCTCTCAAATCTAGGGCCAAAACATTTCAAGTGTGAGTGTGTTTAAAATAGCTGACAACGGTTCACAGAACAAAGAGAAAATCTGCAGTAGGATGTCATTTAGTAGGAATGATGGGAGATAGGAGCTTTGTTCTTATATGTCATGCTGTAAATACTGGCTGGATTGTGACAAGCCCCTCCACATAGAAAAACAAGGCATGGTGCACATCTGTTTCAGTGGTGACCAAGTTCACATACACACACTAATCACTCCGTGTGACTGTGAGATTAGAGATACAGAAGCAACCTTTATATTTGTACACAATGCATGAAAAAGTCCCGGTGCAACAGCCAATACATTTTGTCAGAGATCTGGAGTGAAAAAGTTTTTATATAAATCATTTTACATTTTCTATAGTGTTAAATCTTGCTAAAAGATGCAAACATGCACTGTCAAATACATTTTTTAATATATGTATTTATTTGTATGAAAAAGTCCTGGTGCAACAGCTAATACAATTTGTCAGAGATCTGGAGTGAAAATTTTTTATATAAATAATTTTACATTTTCTATAGTGTTAAATCTTGGTAGAAGATGCAAACATGGACTGTCATACAAATTCAAATAAAGTTTTTAATATATTTATTTATTTATATAAAAAAAAGAATGGCCAAAAAATATTTGCTAAAATATATTTCAAAATATATTTACATAAATATATTTTCAATGTATTTTTTTTTACTTTTTTGCATATATATTTTTTAAAATGTAAAAATATAAATATATATTTTTAAAAGCATTTTAAAAAGTTCCACAGTTTAAGGTTTTTTTTTTTTTTTTTGCTGAATGGGTTAAATCATGTATTATGTCACAGTACCAAATAAAGCTTTTTATAAGTTTTATTTACTCAGCAAAGTCAATTTTAGTTACATTTGGCCTTGTCAGTACAAAACACAGTCAAACACTTCAGGAAAAACCCACTCTCCACACAAACAGGAACACACATGCGCTCAGAAAACGGTCACAATCCCTCAGCATTGGTGGTGGAACAATTAGCGACACATTTCCACGGCCAGAATATTTACAAGGACTGCCAATTCCCAGGTCCGTTTTCCTCCTCAAGGTAACACGGTGCGTTAAAACGAGGAAACAATGATCAAGTGCCCATTGGGTCAGAACCAGATTGAGATGGTGCAGTTCTCCCAAAACTCCTATTAAAATGTCAAGCCGCAGAAAAGAGAGAGCACGTCTGCCTCCCTCTTAAACCACAGAGGAGAAATTAACTGTGGCCTCTTTGCAAGCCATAAATTATAGGTTTTAAACAACAGGGAGTCAAGGAAACTCTCCATCACTGTTGTAATTGCTCCGTGAGTGCCACGCTCTTGTAAAGAAATTAACCTCGGTTTTGCAGCGGCACATGAAAGAAAGAGAGGGAGCATAAAGAGGAAGAAGGAAGCGTCTTAACTCCAATGCATCTAAATTGTCTGGACTGAAGGAACCACTTCACACATAAATATTAGTGTCCGTTTTCATGTTTCTCAATGATACAGGATACCCTCATGCATTAAACTTTAAGTTTCTTCTGAAAGAGTCAAACCACAAGAGATGCCTGTGCATTTATTTATTCTTGAAGAGCTTTGAGTCTCTTTACACCTGTCCAGAGTGCACGATTGGTCATAAATAAAATAATAATAACAACACACAGCTATGCATTCTGATTGAATCACTCAGAGGCTCTCTTATCGCTCACCAACATTACAGTTTTGATGACCAAGTTGAAAAGTTTTGATGAAACTTCTCTGGATATTTCTAGGTGGATGTGTACTTCGCTCAGGCTCTCACTGCTCATGCTGACAGCAGATGTGTCTGAGCTTTCCTGGGGATCCTTAGACCCACAGTCAGGGTCCAACCCAAAATAACATCAGCTGGAACATGTTTCCTCTGGTCCACAGCCGAGAATCGCATTTTCCCATGTCAGAAGTCTCGATCTATGTAACTAACACTAGTGCGAAGACCAGGCTACACAAAAAGATGTCTGTCGACTCTCTATCAAAGTCTCTCGGGAGGAAAAGACATCTGATTTGATGCCAAATCCACAGTGACGACAGAGTAAATGTTAAAAAACAAGTTGAAAGATTGAAAGTTTCTAAGAAGGTGTTTTGAAAGAATACCGAAATGTCTGAGAAAATAGCTGTTGTGGAGTATTAATGAAATATGAATATTCTAAAATTGTTCCTCATCACACATGAACTAGAAACAGTGGATGTAAAATTATTATGATTTTATTAGAGCTGTCAATGTAATGTGTTAATTTAACAAATGTAGTGCTTTCAGAAACAGCTAATGCATTTCAAAAGCTAATTTCAATAATGACCAACATCTTGGCTCAGAAGCAAGCTACAGACTGACAAAAAAAAGATGGCTGATGTTACATTGGCTTTTACACAAAATCACACTGGGCTCATATTGTATATCTGACAAACAACAATTTTGACAGAAAGAACAGACAAACATCACACAGTGTGCACTTTGGCTGCAAAATGGATGTGTCCGTATGTCAGTAATAGACTTATGTTTGATGATTTTGAAATATATTGACATCCAGAGCCAGTTTATTGCTATCGAATGTTTTTGTCTGCCACAATATAATAAACGTAATCAGACTTTAGCCATTAATATGTTTATAAGAAACTGAAAAAAGCACAAATGCATATCAAAACTTCTCCAGGGCCCAAAAACACCCTCAGACCCCAAAGGGTTAAGTATCTTGACATGAGAAGTATTTTTGATATGTAATAACTGGATTATTACTCAGCATATCATGTAATTCATCTGAATAAAAATATCTATATTTAATTAAAAAAGATTGCACTGATTGCTCTAATTTTGAATTGTAAATTGTGACAAAAAAAATAAACCTTGCAGTTCACTGAATGCAGCCTGTATTTATTTACTAATATCAAAATCTAAAAGACCTTATAAGTTATCTAAAATAACCTTCAGTTTATAACTAAATTGTAAATTGTATAAAACGATTAAAATAAAATAATTAATTAAACCACGCAATTCACCTTGCAATGCTTCCCTGGTTGAAAAATATATTACACAAATAACATCTAACAAGTGACTAAAACTGTTATGCCATAAATGTTTTAAATTATTTTTGAATTATTTTTACAATCATTTCTCCTCTACAGTCTTCTGCACGTGAGGACAATCAATGAGTCCCACCAGCATGTACTATCGCAGCTGCGCTGTAAGATCTACTGTATTAACACATAAATATTAAACTGTCTCGTGCTGTCTGCTCTGCGCTGGGTCTCTGGAGTTACGCAGGACTCTGTTGTAAGAATTTCAGACACCACAGGGACAAATCAGCTTTAACACTCCACCAAAGTCAAGCGAAGCACTGACCCAAACACACACTCATACACCATCAAGCACTCTCTATGTGTCTCACACGCTCACAAATTATGCAGGAGCACCATGAGATATAGAGACAGCGAGAGCTGTGAAATAAGTGTGAGGTGTCCTCTAAAACAAGCTCTGAGGGACTCTAGCCTGTCTGCTGCAGGTACCATTAAGAATCAGAGAGAGGAAAACAATCTGAGGGAGAGGAAACGAGACATGGAGGGAATTCAAAGCCACCTAAGTGATGACTGCATTCAAGGTGGGTGAATCATTTTCACTATTACCTGGTACTGTGGAAATTTAAATTCTTCCGTTGAAACGGTTAAGTAATACATTTACAATACAATTGAATAGCTGTACTAATAAAAGAACATTTATTTTTTAATTATTTTATAAATATATTGTTTAATATAGTATAAATATTTTACTTGTAATATTCTATTTATTATAATTATTTTAAATAATATACACACATAATCTTTATATATGTAATTAAAAATTATAAAAATACAAAATTCACATTTAAAATTCATTAAAATTATATATATTTATACATTATACATTTGAATTTATATGCAAATAATTCTTTATTACTGAACTTAGGTTGCATACAGAAACGACAAGGCAAGGAAGAATATTTTGCCCTTACAGAATATTTGTGTCTCACTTATTTCAAGAGAAAAATAAAAGTGAAAAAAGGAATGTCCTCTTCAAAAACGCAGCAATTAGCAGCTCTTTGTAAAAGCAAGACCAACAAGTAAACAAATAGAATTTGAGTGACGGTGGACATGGATCTTTTTTTCCCCTTCTGTGGATGTTCTTTCCTTTGTTTGTGTGTTGTTCATAGATAGAGAGCTCAGAGAAACATATCGTGGTGTGAACAGTCCCCTTTCTCTCCTCTTCATCTCGTGAGAGGTGAGAATCCTGTTTCAGCAGACTCAGCATACGGCGTCAGAAGCGCGATCGCCGATTAATTATGATCTCCGTGCCAGACATGTGTTAGAGGGAAGAGAGAAAAATAATTACCTCCACACACGCTTCTCACCGGATGCAAAGACACAGATACAGTTTCTCCTCAGTGGAAGAAAATCACTAACGTTTTCTATTGCAGTGAAAAGGCCTCTGAACTGCAGAAATTACAATCAAAATAAAGTACAAGTGTGATATTATGCAACTTTGCTAAAACGTATTTATGTTGTGATTTAAGGAGATGGCCATATTCATCACACAAGCAAATACATTTCTGTGTAACTTGTTTAGAAATTAATTCGGTAACACTTTAGTATACACTCTAAAAAATGCTGGGTTGAAACAACCCAGCATTTTTTAGAGTGTAGGGACAAATTCTCACTATTAACTAATTGCTTATTAGCATGCCTATTATTAACATATTGTCTGTTTATTAGTAGCCTACTTATAAAGCACATATTCTGTATGACCATATTCTACATGCCTAATCCAAAACCTAAACTTAACAACTACCTTACTAACTATTAATAAGCAGCAAATTAGGAGTTAATTGAGGCAAAAGTCTGTTAATAGTGAGAGTTGGACCTTAAAATAAAGTGTGACCATCCAGGTTTATGTAAACTGTTGCATTGAACTTATGATAATTTATGTATAAATTGATATATAAATAATTTGTACAATTCAACCTCCTCACGTCTAATGTATAAGTCCCAGTGTATTTACATTTTAGATGTTAAAACACTTTCTCCTATCCCAATTTAAGTAAGCCATTCAAAGCTTGATTTCCTCAACTAGTTTGGCTCAACTAAAGTCGAATGGACCAAATAATGGAAGATGGGAAAGTCGAACTGTCAGAAGTTAAGACATATAAGACGTAAAATAGAAAATTGGGTTAAAAATGCAACACAGCAAATGATAAACACAAAAACAAGGGGTCAAGGTGTGGCTGGTTAGCATGACCTTGTTAGCCCATGCTGGCTGATCTCGTAACTACACAAAAAAAAAACAGTTACACTTTATTTTGTGGCCTTGTTACAGTATAATTATACATTTAAGTACTGAGTAATTTTAACTAACTACATGTAGGTACTATATGGTTAGGTTTAGGATTAGGATTTGGCTTAGGGTTACTTGCGTGCAATTATGCATAATTTATTGTTATTATAATAGTAAGTTATTAAATAGTAACATGTAACAAGGACACCTTAAAATGAAGTGTTACCAAAAAACTCATAAATTTGACTAAATAAAATTTTTATCAATTCACACACACACATACTCATATAATTGAATTGAATTGAATTCAAGTTTATTTGTATGGCGCTTTTCACAATACAAATCGCTGCAAAGCAGCTTTACAGAAAATTTTAAGTTTCTACATTATATTTAGGAGCAGGTTATTAGTGGTGACTATGGCAGAAATGTACAGCAAGAATCATGTAGTTAGTTACAAATTACACATAATCAAACAGACGGTGAACATTATTAACTGCAATGATTATATGATTATATATTATATATATACACACACACATAGAGAGAGAGTGAGCTAATAATACTGACAGCTCTTGTTCAGAAGAAATTTGCAGATTTCACAGTATTCAGTAAGTAGCAAACTATTATTTTTGCAGTTGCATTTGGTAACATTAGGGGCATAAAAATTACGCTTCACTTTGAAAGGTTGATATTACAGTGAAGATATAACTTTAAATCTCTGAATTGCTAACGTTACCTGGTAAACCCTAAATTGCTGATGAGTTCATGAAGTTAATCCTGTCAAGAACAGATACATTTTCCCAGAATTTGTGATGTTGTGAAAGACATGAATTGAAACCGGAGATCTGCCATTAGCGGTCTCCAGCGGTTCGACAGCCGTCCCAGAGAGATGAGGAAACCTCAGTGTGGAATCTGACATCAGTTCGTGTGGGACAGGGGGATGTCAGCGCGACACACAGCTGAGCTCACACCGGGGTGAAAGAGAGGCTCGCGTATGCAGTGCTTTTCCCTGCGTCCTCGGTGACGTGTGTTAGAAAAGCTGCAAAGGGGGCGATACTTTAATACATGTGGTCTGCCCTTCTGATCTAATGCCTGATCTTCTGTTTGATGCACATGTGTCATAGCACCAGCATGGGCCTGCGCTGGTCACAGCAGGGCTTTAGGACTACGGCTCGCTTGTGTGTGCGCGTGTGTGTAAAGGTTACAGCGCGAGTCCTCTCTTTCTCTCAGCCGCACGGCCCTGTACGGCATGGAGAGTGTCGCTAAATGTCAGCTCGTCCATATGGCCCCCTGGCCGGCAGATGCCACTTCATAAACCGACCAATCACGTCGTGGCATGGGCTGGGTCTCCTGGGCCTCCGTTGTCACGGTAGCAAGCCAGTTACACCCACACACACATGCCACCCGCAGCAAGCCCTCACTACAGGGCCGAGCACTGGACACCTGCTCAGGAAAGAGAGAGAGAGAGGGAAGTGCAGAGCACATCTGCTCCTGTGGGTACCTCAGACCTGCAGCCTGCAGTCCTGTACAGCTCTGAATAATGAGGCAGAGCGAAGGTGAGGGGCCCCAAACAACAGGGGCACCACGACTGCACCGCAGCACACACATGCACACACTCACTGCACCGGCTGCGTGATTTATTCAAACAGAATGCGAATATTGTGCTATTATACTGCTTTCATGAAAATATAAGAATAGATTTTTTTTTGTATACCAGTTTAGTCATTTTACATGCATAAATGTGATATAATTCATTAATATTCATTATTTAATTAAAGTAATAATATAATATGATTAAAAATGAAAAAAATAAATGAAAATTATGAAAAAAATACAATTTAAAAATGCCTTTTGAATAGTTTGAATAGAAACTTAAATAACACCATCTATCACCATCTAACTGTCTATTTATCTATCTATCTAGAAAGTAAGTATTGTGAATATTTCATAAAAATATAATAATACAATTTTTTGCGCACTGGTTTACTGGTTTTACAGCGCAATAATTTACAAAATAATGATTTCCACAATGTAAACAGCATTTACACTATTTTTTCAACTGCTTACACACATTTGACTCTTTTTTTTTTTACTTTACACAAATCCAAGAATTGCACACACAAAATGCAGAATACCTCGCATCTCTTGCAAAATGAAGCACTGCATTTGAAATATCACAAACACATCTCAAAAGCAAACATTTGCAAACACCTTTGCCATAATATTAATTCCTGTTAGATTTTTGTTTGTTACATAGAGAATTGTGTGTTGTGTTTTGCAAAAAGTGTTTTATGAAATTGAAAACGGAGTCAAAGGCTGAGAATTAGTGTATGGTTTTGCAGATTTGGTGTGTGGTTCTGGTGTTTGAGTGTCAGGTTTCAGAAATAGTAAAGATTTTGTGTGTTGTCTATCTATCTATCTATCTATCTATCATCTACTGTATCTATCATCTAAATATGTTTTATATTCACTGTGCTGAAACTTACTGAGCATGCATACAACTAGATATTTGTAACCACACTGCTGCTAAATAGTTACATGAATTTGTTTTGTTTAACTAATTGTGTGTGTGTGTGTGTGTGTGTGTGAGTGTGTGTGTGTGTGTGTGTGTGTATCTTCATGTCAGGGGAAGTGGCCTTGCATTAACCCTTTAGCAAGGGGTCACAGGTCAGCCGGGGGAGATTGAAGAACACTTCCACCTCCAGGCTGTGCAGGGGAACGTTTAGAGCGCACGGCAGTGTTATGTTAAAATGGATGTGTGGGAAGAGGTCAGCTGGTCAAAACTATCAGAACGAGCCGTCCAGGCAATGAAAACCTAAAAAATAAAATCACCTCCCTTTCCTGTATTATAACAGCCTCAGATTTCACATAATATCCAATATCTCTCTTTTTAAACAACCCAGCCATTCATCAATGCCAGTTTCAGTTTATCCACAATAAAAACGTATGAATATATATAGAAAAACAGGTTGTGGGCTGTGGTGTTTTCGCTGACGCACACAAGAATACACTGCAGCGAACATGTCAGAACAACAGTCTTAGAGGAGTTATGAGGGTTTTATTTTTGTCATATTGCACAGTTTCTGAATGCAGGTCAGTTTGATATTTTTGAAATGATCACTTTTACTTAAATGAAATCAAATATATTGCAACTTTTCATGCAACTACTAGCCATAAAAATGTTGTGTCAATAGTTTTCAGTAATTGTTTACCTAATAAAAAATAGAATTAACAACAAAATTGAAATTGAGGACAATAAAAATGTGGTTCAGTTTAATTAAAGTAATCATTTTAATTTGATATACTGACCTGTTAAAAGATATGGACCTGTAAAATATACTATATAATTAAAATAAAATATACCTTCTTTGCATTTCATATGAATATTGATTATACATACTATATTCTTAAGTAACATATATATAATTATAATTTTAATAAAACTAAACCAAATATGTTTTCATTGCCTGGGCTGCTTACTGTTTTTCTGACCAGAAACAAATGCACACAAATCAAGCAAGCAAACAAGAAAGAGAATACAAAACAAAATTGATCAGAAGTATCTCTTTCAGGCTGTTAATACGACATGCTTGATTGCATCTATCGAACTCTTCATTACATAAGACTTTTGAGATACTTCAACCACTTTTTACCATCTTTCTAACTGAGCACAAGAGAGACATGATGTCCCCAGAGGCCCCTGCCTCCAGGGCCCCCGCCCCAAACATAGCATTTTATATGTAAATTAATACCTTTTTCTAAAAAAGCCCCACTTTGAGTGTAAAAGATTGTTCTCTTTTGATCCACTATTGCTGGATTATTCATTCTAATTGCCTGCCAGGGTATTAGATATTTGCCCATATCACAGGAGACTCTGTGTGCTGGGGCAAATCGACAGCAGTGGGACATGAAACGACGGTCCTCCATGACAAATTCAAGGACAATAAAGTGAGAGTTATTAGAAAGACAAAAGATCTGAAGAAGTTTCAAAGTTTCTATGACGCGAAGAATATTCCCCAGTCTCTGAATTTACCCGAGCCCCACTTCAAGATGGAAAACTTCTAACTAATTAAAGTTTAATGGAACATTTTTGATGTTGCGATCACAAATTAAGTTGTGTATGGAAGAAGAAAAATGTTTAGTTAACAGCACATAGCAACAGAGACGTTGACGAACTTTAAACCAGAAAATAAAGACAATGCACATTTTTGGGAACAAATAGCAATCATAAATATATATATATTTTTTTTTTTTAAATATACATATATTTTTTAATAAAAATATGATTAAAAAATTATATAAAATGTATGTTTTAAACTAAATGCATAATATATTACTCAGATTAGCAATAAAATATCTCAGTATTTACTTTTCTTATGATCAAAAAGCATGCTATGGTATCCATGCTTTGCTTCAATGGTGGTCCAACAGTGTTCATACCTTTGTGACAGCTTCTGCTGCAAGGTCAGGATTTCAATAATTCATTCAAACGCTGCAGCAGGTAAGAGATAGCCGTGCTGACAAAAAGATGATTACTTTGTGGTCTGGAAAAGTCCCAAGCATGCCTAGAAAATATTGTGGAAAATTAAAAGCAAATAATTGTGTCACTCAAAAGGTAACATTAAGATGATATTAATTGTAATAAATTGCCCTTAGCAGCTGCTGCTGAAACATGTATTTCTGTAAGGCTCGTTTCGATTTCATATTTCACCCGCATCTCTGAGATCACAACCAGATGTTGTCATCGGCTCCCCTTCCTGTTTCCTCTGCCCAATTCCCACCAAGCACTGGAACGTGACACTTTCCCTGGAAAATACAATAAAATAGAAAAGTAATGTAAGGCTATTTCCTTTCATAAATTCTTTGGCCCTCTTGCCATGCTAGTACAAGTCTCATGTACATATATTTTAATGGAAAGCAAAGCAGTGGATGGCTGTAAATCGGAGGCTGACAGCTACCACTGGGCTTTCACGGCATACCTGGGTGGCAGTGATTTATGAGGGGCCGTCGTGCTCGTGCGCGTAATTCCTCCTCCCAGCCTGTCGGCGGACCACATCCCTCAGCCAAGATAGATGTGGGCTTTACGTCAGTTGCGTTAGCCTCAGATCCATCAATCATCCTCATAAACGGGTGGATTACCTGTTGACAAACCCATCAGCCTTCGATCACAGTTGGAAAGGAAGAAATTGGGAGGGTTTTTAAATCGCCCTAATTGTTGGAATGAGGTTAAAACTGACACAGTTTGCGCTTGACGTACCTCGGCTAATTTTGACTAAAATATATTATCAGCTAAGTGCCGCCTCAGTGGCCGGCAGTAAATTTTTATGTATTTTCCCTTCTTTTCCATTCGCTAAACACTGAAAGCACATAATTTAGCAGTGTTAAACATCGTTCAATGGCTTTTTGGATTGTAATTTCATATAAAGTTCAGTTGTTCCTCAAGGGTTGGACTCAAGCAGGCATTACAGCATTTGACCCCTCATAAATGCACACCTCTTCAAACAGCGCTGCGGATCATGACATCATTTCCCTGTGTGGAGATCAGAGATGTATGAGGCAGGATTGCTCCCCAGTGTCGAGGCTCTGCTCTTTTTGCGCTCTGAGCTAATTGTGTCTCTTGTCTGTGAAGTTGCTTGCGGTTTCAAAGTCATGTTAAAGCTCCCTCGCAGATCGCACTCAACCCACAAGAAGCAGAGGACAGTGAGCATGCTGGGAGGTGGACTGGGTGTTTGACGTCAAGGTGTTAAAAAGCTCACAGGGATGAAGAATGTCAAAGAACTTTGACTTTAGCATTCTGAAGTAACTGTTTGCTAATCAAAGCAACATTTTTTTTATGTGAGAGTTAGCCTACATTTGATCAGAATTATCAGATTTGAACAGAATGAAACATTAATTTATTTTTTCAATGGTGCTGATGCTCAGTTGGAAGACCTGTCAAACTTTTCAAAGTGACATAAATGATGCAACTGAGCATTACTACATAACCTGTGCACAAACCACCTATATTTAGACTATATAGACTATATTTCAGTATATTTCACTACATTTTGAATAAAGATATATGATTCATCATCCTTATGCCATCACAAGCAGACTAATGTAGCAGTCATATTTAATATATTATTAAAAATAACCTAATTGCATAATGAATTCACTAAATAGATAAATAGTAGGAAAAATAAATTAAATGTAAATATGAGGCATATACAGATTTCTGGCATGAAACTCTAGATGGCACAGTCCGATAGGTCTAACTCAATCTGACCTAATGACATCATTATCACATGGCACAGCTGACTGGTTCTCTCCTGTATCGGTAGCCAATGAGCTCGCTGCTCAACATTCAAATATATGACTAGTGCTTGCCGTAGCATTTGCAGCTTGCTTCAGAAACCCTCCACCTTCCCCAGCTCCACCTGTATAGATCTGCTATGAGGTGATTCATGTATGCTATATGGGGGTTATTTCATGTATGTTATATTTGCAGCAGCAATATTTCTTACATGCTCACAGCAGCATGTTGTGGATGTATTAGCAGTAGCAAGTCTCGGTACTTGCTCTGCCGCAGCAGCAGCAGCGTAGCAGATCTATTCCGCCAAGAACAAATACATTAACACTGTCATGTACATTACCATGCCAAACCCTGCGAGAGTTGTCATGACAGAAATAAATACATTATTTAATTGTAGAAAATAAAAATACAATTAAGAAAAGAAATAAAATAAAATAAAATAAAAAGTCATTATGAATATAAGATATAAAAATAATTAAAAGTGTCCAAACAATAAATAAAAAAGAAAATGTTATAGAGGGACATAAAAAAAAAAAAAAAAAATTTAATAGAAAATACAATTTGATTTTTTTTTAAAGAAATGAAAAAATGTGAACTATTAAAGAATTACAATTTGAATGAGATATAAAACAAGTAAAAATAATAATTAATTGTATAGGTAAATATTAAAATAAATAAATAAAATATGAATATAAAGTCAATCAACTGAATCCATATTTCATCTCATCACTGAATCGGACATTTCTAGTGTAGACAGTTTTTTTGATTATAATAAATGAGTTGCAATAGTTTTTAGGCGCCAGTGCAGGGCCAATTTTTGCAAAGCAAAATTGGATTTTCAGTAGACAAAAGATGCTCCATCACCAAACCCCAGCACCCTCTCTGTGAAAAAGGGGGCCTGGGTGAGAAACGTGAAAAAAAAATGCCGAAAGCAGGTCCAGGTTTAGCTGAACCCCGTACGACCACCTGCAGTCCTAAATTGGGCAATTAGAATAGCAGAGTGTTTTCTTAGTGGGTAATGCTTGGTAATGAGTTCAACAGTGCAAATCCGTGGAGAGCCCACCCCTCCAGCTGACACCCCCACCCCAAAACAAGAGAAAACACACAACTCTCTACACCTCTCTATCAATCACCTCGTCCTGTCACTGTCTAATCTCTCTTGCTCCCCGGCTCCATCATCCCTCTCTCCTTCTACATTCCTTCGTTTCATTGACCGGATCCCTAAAGCTGAAAGCAGGTTCGGTAAATCCCCCCTCCCTCCACCTCTTCTAATTAAGATTTCTCTCACCCCTCTAACATGTATTTTTTTTCTTCTGCTTTTCTCCCCATCTCCCTTACCAACCCCAGGCCCTCAACACAAGCTGAAAACTTCTGTGGCTGACAAGAAATCAATGGCGTCTGGGCGTGGGGGCTCAGGTATCGGATTTCAGGTGGGCCCAGAGGTGCCCGAGCCCTGCAACACTGTCCACGGCCGTTAGCCTCCCTGCGCCAGAGACGCAGAGTCTTTGGCTGCCGGATAAAAATGTCAAGCGCTAATAGGTTCCATTGTGATTAGCCGAGATAGAGTTCGCAAATCCTCAGCAGAAAATGTGTTAGAAACAATCTTTACAAGGTCTTACGGCCCCCCAACCACCACCAGCACCTCCATCTCTCCATCCTTGCTCTTCCGAGATTCCGCTAAGCCTCTCGGCGCCAGGATGATTGTGGTTAATAAATAAATAAACGATGGATGGGAAAAAAGAATCAATTAAATGAACGAGAGTTAGAGTGACAAGAGATGTCCAAAAGATGCAGGAATATGCATGAAGAGAGAAGGATGCTCGTTACCTGAGGATGCGCCCATCTGCATCTCTCTCTGGCCTCTGCCTCACTGCGGGCGACGAGAACGAGTTACACACTCTTATTCTTCAGCTTCTCTTTCATCTGTTCCACTGCCTACCTCCACTTCAGCCACCCGACCATCAGAAGGAATACAATCGGCTTTTCATGAACATCTGTTCCAGCGCCCTTGTCTACAATCCGCTGTACACACGAGTCGCTCACCAAAGGAAACCAGCTTGAGTTTTGGGTGAAGTGTTACATGTTGAAAAAATGCAGAGTCAGTAAATTATTCTGAGAACTGGAAAGGTTAAGAAACAGTTTGATAGTTTTTCTTACAAAACAGGAGATTATAGATTATACAGGAGATAGATAGATAGATAGATAGATAGAATCATCATAAACATATTTGGCTAAAATTATACCCGAGTGCTTGTTTTACTGATTCATATCTGTGTATGCTGAAGTGAGACATCCTTACATTTTTTCAGAAAAATTATTTATAATTATCTATCTAGTAGTTCATTAGTTAAGTGATTTGATTAATAAAGTTCAGTCACATGCTGTAAAATCAATATAAATTTTGGCATTATATTCAGCTTTTTTATATAAATATATTTAGACCGGTACTATTTAATATCCATGCATTGATTAATGAATCAGTGGTGCATTCAAATAGTATTAGAAACCCTAATTACTGTTTCATGGGATATACAAAATCTGCAACAAGTATAATTGCCTGCTAATTATTTATATCATAATAGCACGGAGTGAGCCCCTTGATCATGCAGTTATTCGTTTAATGTAAAGGTAATAAAGAGGCCGGATATTAAATTGAACTAAGTTATTAAACAGCTGGCCCTTGTGTACACAACTGTCACTTAAAATTATTTGTACTTTCTTAAATGCTTCCCATTACCCCTCAAAAGCCCAGAAGTCCTCTCTGTTCCTGCCCGACCCAAATCAGCCCACAGTGGACAGTGTACAGTCATCTTATTAGAGTGGATGGGATGATTTGGAAACATGTTAACGGTCGTGCAGCTGGGACTGACAGGAACATCACAGTGTTTATGTCAGTGCTGTCGAGGGTGGGGAATGCAGATGACGGCGTGTGTGAAGTTGACTGTACAGCAGGGAACGAGAGAGTTTCAGAAGGCTTGAGAAGCTCATTAAAGCTGAGTAGCACTGGATCCTGATTCTACAGTTTTCTGTTAATGCAAATGCCACCAGGCCGGACAACAAGCTACTGCCGTAACATCCACACACTCAGCATTTAATTGGGTGAATACAAATATAGCTACTACATCATTGGAGTAAAAATAGTCAATGTACTAAATATATTTACTTTTAAAATAAATTAGTTAAAATTAATTATAAATCTAAATTGTATTCAAATTAGTATTCGAAAAATTACTAACCGCACACACCATATTGAACTAAATACAAGTAAAATGATAACATTATAAATAAAAAAATAATAATAATATGTTAATAAGGTTAAATGTACATGACATCTTGAGGTAAAATTACATTTGAATTAACTATTTTAATTTAATGCATATTTGTATTCCACAGCTTTTTTTTTTAACTAAATGACCTTCAGAACATTAACCAGTTATCAAATAAATTTTAGAATTCTCTTTGCCAATTTACTTTGGTTTTTCATTGTCCACTGAGAATGACCATACTCAGCATACATACTGTACATCATTTAGTCTGCACATTATTCTATATGGTTTAAAAAATATGAAGATTTTCCCTCACACTTTCTCATATAATAATAAGAAACAACCCGTGTCATAGCACCTCATCTGTATGTCTGTCATTCTCCCCAAAATCAAATCATTCTTTTTACAGCAAATTGCAAAATCAGGGCACTTCAATTAATGTCAGGAGCTGCGGCGAACCCTGAATAACATTTTCATCTTTACACTCACCTCTCGACCTCCGCCGGCATCCTTTTCGTAATCACCCATTTCCTTTAACGGCAGCCCGCAATCCTTCCCAAGCTGCTCTGCTTCTAATGAATTTCCTGTCATGTAGCCTCAAAAATGTCAACACTCAATCACACAGTAATTGAATCCTAAACCTGTCCAAATATCTTCTTTTTTATATATAAGCTGCCGCCATTAGAACATTCTTTTGTTTGCAGCCTTAGAACTTTAAGCCATTCTTTATTGTTCATAGGTTTCGTAATGTATCCAACATCTGCGCGGAGAAGATGGGGGCCGTGAGTAAAACGAAACCATGTAAAAGTTGTTGAACATCCAGAGCTCGTTTCTAAGAGGGGGACATTTTGGACTTATCATATAGCACGGACAACTCCCAGAGCGATTGGCCCGTACAGAAAGGTCTGAGAGAGGGCAAGAAAGAGCTGAGCTTTTATAGATTCACACACGACATGCTACAAAAACGAAACATGGTCCAAATGATCACATCATCTGGAAATGTGAGGAATCAATGTAGTATCATACTAATTCTGAATAATGCTATCAAATTTTATTCTAAAGTTCTCTTTCTCTCTTTCTTATGTAATTTTCAATTCAAATAAATTAGAAAAATTTTAAATTAATCATTTATTTTATTTTTATTATTATTATTATTATTATCATTTTGTGAAACTGAGATCAATTATATGGAGTAGAATAAAAAAGTTAAATCAAGTAATGATTAATGAAATTGATAGAATTGACAATGAAACTGTAATAAAATATAAATAAATAAAAAAAATAGGTAACTTCAACATTTCTCACATTGTCACAGTTTATTTGCTATAGTTTAAAAAATGGCAATACAATATGACAAGAACTCAGAGTTAAACTGTGTCAAAACAAATTAATCTTGATAATGTCAGATAACTTTGATAGAAAGGTATGTAATGAATTAGGTTGAATAGCTGTCAGCTGTTAAATTTAAGTACACAATTAGATAATACCAATTTAGGTCAACCAATTACCAAGCAATGCTTAATTCTGTTCAGTCTGTAGTGTAAAAAAAGTCACATTAGCAATTAAAGCAAAACATGGTCAGGTCAAAGAGTCTGAATAATTTTTGGTCCCACATTTTTATCAATTGTACTGGTAGTCCACTGTATGAAGAATTTTGGGGTATAATATGTCACAGTTTACTTTATTTTGCTATCCTCACTTACATAAGTGAACTATAGTGTCCTGCACCCACTAATAAAAAAATATATAAAAAATTATATCTGGTGTCTAAATAATTTTTGGTTTGACTATATATACCTGAAAGGATACTCAACAAGATACGCTCCATTTAATCCAAAGCTGAATGAAATTCCATCTGAAACAATATAAAGGGTAAAAACATAATGTACATTAAGCCATATGTTCAAGTTATAAAATTATCTCTGGAAAATACGTTTTGATTTATATTTTTTTCTCTAATTGGCATGGTCCTGCCCTGTACTTTTCAAGGTGTGGTGGTTGTTTTCATCACCCGGGGGCTATTTCGCTGTATGGCTGTGCTCCCTCCCAGCTTCCCGGGAGACGTCTGAAGAATGGACCTGTTTGTGGACAGGCTCATAAAGGCCTATCCGGACCTCCTTTTTTATTTGGAGCGTGTGCGGCTGTCTGTGAAACCAGGCCTGGTCCTCGGTGAGCACTTAGCACCTGTAATGAACAGTTGTGAGTCCTCACCCAGCAAGCGTGACCCTGTAGCGGCTCTACTACAGCCCTGCGGCGGGACCCCCGTCTGTGGGTCACACGCTTTCTATTTTCCTTGGCCTCGGCTGTTCATATCAGCTCAAGCTTTCAAGGAGAATCAATCACAGAGGGTGCACACAAGCTATTCAATATGAACTAATTTGATTTGCTGTTATAAGGCAATAAATAACTGCCATAAAACAACACTCTAACATTCGCTGAGACAAAAAGTACATTGTACATCCTTAATTGACTTCAGATTTTTCCCCCTTTTCCTTTTTCACCCCAGAACAATGCAGGCCATCTGCAGTCACTATTAACATTCCTTAACATTTTATTTCTCAATGAAACACGACCAACTTTGAGTCAAAGAGGGAGGCGAGAGTGAAAGATAAAGAGAAGAAAAGGGTCAAGCGGAGACCAATGTGACAATGGAAGAAAAGGAAACCCCATTGATTTCCACTTTTATTAAATGTGGCACCACGATTGTGTTTTTGCCAAGCTGTGTCAGGTGTTTGGACAGCGGAGTAGATTAGGAAGGAGAAGATTTATTGTGCTGCTCTCCAGGGGTCAGGTCAGCATGTGTAATACAATGTAATCGCAGGTGTTAGAAGGACAGGGGCCTGGACAGCCTCTTTCTTTTTGAAGCATATTAAAGCACATAAGTTGGAGGAGAGTAACACTGACTGTGTTGTTAAAGTAATGAAGGAAATGGATCATCCCACAGTTTGAGGGTCAATGGATTACTAAAGAGCAGTGAGGAGAGATACTAAAACATGTCAAACAGAGATGCTCATGTCATTCACATATGTTTTAGGGACACCAAGGAATATAAATTTGATTAGTCCATGTCTATCATCTATATGATGAAGTGTATACTGTACTATTAAAAGTTGACCAAACAAACTTTTAGCACACATACACATTAAGAAATGAACATTTTTCAAAAGTTTGTCATATGCTCACCAAGGCTTCATTTATTTGATCAAAACAGAAATATTGTCTATATTAGTACAAATTAAAAATAATGTTTTTCTATTTTTTATTTAATATTTTCTATTTAATATTTTACTCCAGTAATAGTCATTCAGTCCTCAATGTCACATGATTCTTCGGAAATCATTGTAATATGTTGATTTGCTGCTCAAGAAACATTTCTCATTGTTATCAATGTCAAAAACAGTGGTGTTGCTTAATATTTTTGTGGAAACTGTGACATTTTTAGGACTCTTTGATGACTAGAAAGTTCAAAAGAACAGCATTTGAAAAAGATATCTTATGTAACTTTTTTTTACTGTAATTTTTGATCAATTTAATGCATCCTTGCTGAAAAATAAATATAAAGCATATAGGTCCCACTTTATATTAAGTGGCCTTAACTACTATGTAATTACATTTTAATTAATAATTTAGTACAATGCACTTATTGTGTACATACAGGTTTTTACATTATACTTTTATTTTTTTTTAATTCCTGCATGTAATTACATCTGTAATTAATTTCTGTAATTATATTTATAATTACACTGTTGACCCATCCCTTACACCTTAACCCACTACCCCACCAAACCTATCCCTAACCTTACCCGTATCCCACCACAATAGCAGCAGAAATGTTTTGCAATACAATATGAACATAATAAGTACATTGTACTTGTATTTTGGTGTAAGTACATAGTAGTTAAGGCCACAAAAATGGATAAAGAAATTGAGAAGTATGTTCTGGACTAAAAAGTGGGACAACTAGGCCTCACCTCTAAATTCTATCGCAATAAATATATTTTATGTTTAAGCATGTATCTTCAGTACCCAGTGCAATAACATCAGATAAAGAAGAATAACAACTACAGAGATGTTTCCTTCATACCCTTGGAGAATCCTCAAGACACTGATGCGCTGGAAAAATGTATCAAACCTGAGTGTTTCTAAATCCTTTAAGTTCCCTGCCGTGTTGTACCGCAGTGTGTGATCCTGATGAGAAATCCACTGTGTGGTTTTGGCTCGTTCAGGGGGAAGGGACACGACCGCGTCTCAGGCAGTCCTGATGAAACACTGAAGAGATTACTCCAACTAACACGGGGAGCATCGCTCATAGCGCAGACACTGATGATCATTAAATGGAGATCAAACACTGCATCTATCCTCCCTGCCTGCTTGTCTTCCCCTTCTTGCTGGTCAAAGGGGACAGGTAATGCATGTGGCCACGCTTCATTTAGGGCTAAACCATTTTACAGGTCCGTCCCGGACCCCTGGGGTCTTCAGCGTACATTTGCGAACATGAATATAGATTGATTAGCCCACTTAAAGCCATATTTTACTCAAACAGGAAATGGAATCTGAAATCATGAACATCACAGCTACATTTTTCTTGTCGTCTGAACCAAATTGCATCTTTTGACGGGAAGAATGATTCAATGATTCATAGGTGAGCCAAATCCAAGTCAAAGTTGAGCACATTTGCTCGTGTGTTTTTTTCCATACACACAATGGAAACATTCTTCAAGCGCAAGGCGCAGTTGTGGGACGCTTTCCGCTGCCTGCAAACTCATCTAAGCAGGGCATTGTTTTTGACACATCACAAACATCTTGGTGACATTATCCTACTTGTGTTTTCAATTACTGGCAATCGGGGAAAGCCTGGAACTCTGTCCAGGCCTCGTTCCATGGAGGTCAATGACAGAGCTACAGCACAGGATGATTGTGTGCCGCTAACATTTGAATGCTTATGTGGTTTGTGAGGTCGTCTTCTTCCGTGGGAAGAATAGATCTGGAGTATCGTTCCTTTGAACCGGTTGCCGAATAAGTGCCAAGAGGTGTCTCTTTCTGTTAAAGAAAGAAGTCTGTTTAAATTTTCTACACAGAATAAATACATACTGAAGGCATGCAGGTGTTTACTACAAATACATTTAGTGTAATGCAAGATTCAGTTCCCCAATGCCTTAAATACTAGTAGGAAACTTACTAAACGAGTTCGGAGAATGCCAGTTAAAGATTTATAGTGAAAGCAATTGGTTATTGATCATAATAAATTGTAATGTTTACAATACAGTGTAATTGTAATAATGTAAACATTGTATTGTGTGTATTGTTGATAAAAATAGAAATACAGCTAGCCAGAGGAAGAACAAAAAAAAATTAGCTTGTTTATGTAACAGTCTTTTGGCCGATAACAACATTTCCAATAATTATTTGAAGCAGCAAAATAATTAAAAAGCTTCCTGTCTTTGACTTTCACTCCATCCAAATTTTAATTTGCTACCAAGTTTTAATGTTTTTGTTTTTTTGTAGATGTTAATAAATATTGCTGATTATGTGTCGTAACTTATGGATAATCAGTTGGTGCTATGCTAAGCTAGTAGACTAACACCTGAAAGCTAATATTTATTTTAAACATAATTGAATTATGTTTTTGTGCATATGACAGCAGTTCAGAAATTAAAAGTCTGATGAGTGGTGCTGAAATGTTAAAGCTCTATCACATATTATAAAATAACATACCACCTACATTAAACTCTATCCTAAACCTAACTAATATTGCTAACAGAAGAAAACATGAGACAAAGAAAAATGCATTTGCTAAAGCAACCATGCTATATTCGCTTCTACAAGGCTTATCATGACTTGTGTTTCACAGGACTCCACATCACCAGTGCAATGCTGTAGCAGGTGAGCAACCGAGCAAGTTTCCTGCGACAGAAAAGCCATACATATGGAGCTAGTTATGTAATGCAAAAGTCCAAATGTATTAGTTTACAAATCATGAACTATGGTAAAAGTGTTGTGAGGTCATAACATAGTAATAGTCTTTATTAATCAATAATCTGCCCTGTAATCATTATTTGTGCGCAAAAGAATAAAGGCCGCGGTCATAAGCCTAGAGCTATCTGAAAGCTGCAGTGAATTGTATGTAGGCTATAATTGCGCTTTTGGAGTTTTTCAAAAACAAGTTGGAAAATACTCATATTCAGAAAGAGGAAAAAAGTCACAGAACTGCACCAGAACAATCTCCTGGCAACAATACATTTAAATCAGTGTCTACTCCTGCCATTTACTGCCCTAATCCGCCATATTCCATCGAACCCACCGCCATACTGAATGAAAAAAATGCCCTCCCAGTGGAAGGATGTATTTTAGGTCAACTACATACACCGCCATCTGTTCTCCTCCATGACTCAAAACAGGAGTGATAGAAGGAGATGGGGGAAAAGCAAATGGTGGAGAGGAGAAAGATATAAGATGGAGAGAGGAGGCGCTGTGTATTAGGAGTGCAGAGTAGGTGGTGGTGAGAGAGGAGCAAGCGAGAGAGGCCGGTGTGGAGTTGTAACACGGTAGGGGAATTCTCCGTCGTGGCTCGGAGGAAGGCATTTATCATCCTCCAGACCCTCTGCCTGCCTTTTGAGTGAAACCTAATTGACACAGAGGACGGCGAAAATCCCACAACATACTCCTGAGCATGTTGCCGAAACGGTTCAGGGATTGAGGCGGGGGACGTGCGCTGTGTAAAACCGTGGTAAAACAGAGCCGTTATGCAGTTAGTGATACAAAACTCCTCTAGTCGAGGCCCGGATTTGCAGATGCAAAGTAAAAGTGCATGGGAAAGAGACAAAGTCTCGTCAGAGATGCCAAGCAGCTCAGATGTAGATGAAGGGTAGACGGTTGCAGTTAGGGAAGGAATAAAAAAAAATTGTCAAATCAAACAATTCCCACATATGGAGCAATTAATCTACATATGCAAAAGCAAAGAATAGCAGACATTCATCGCAGCTGAAATGGATGCAATTAATATTCTGCTATTTTTACATGACGATCAATGAGTAATCCAATGCACCTTTTATTAATAAATATTTTTAATGCAATTTTTGTTTAAAAAACACACATTTCAGAAATTTGATTAAAGCTGTTCACTCAATGGGCCTCATTCATGAAACATTCGTAAATATAAGAGTAAATTCTGAGAATTTGCGCGTAAAACGGACCTTCCCGCAAACTCTCCTCCGGATTCACAAACGCTTCGTAAACTTCCGATTTGATAGTTAAACATGTGTATGTTAATGAATTTCAATTATTCGTAAATAGGGCGCTCGTGCACGCTCATTCACAGTTAGCATAATCCCCGCCTATGAATTACAACTACGCAAATTGCGTGTCCAGGAACGCAGTGGAATATTCTGGTCTACTTTCTCAGGTTTGGCTCCAGTATATTGCATAAATGCAAAAAAAAAAGACTAATAGGCCATATGCCTAACAATAAATATTCAATAACGTGTGTCCACCAAAGCGTTTTTAGCCATCTGAAAAATGTCAGGCGCTCTTCTGAAAACGGCCAGCTGGTGGCGCTTGAGAACACTTTGGTGGCACAGCGTTTTCCAGCTGAGATGCTTTTGATGTGGAATATCCACGGCAGTAACGTAGATTTTCGTTTTACGCACCATTTGCACGTGGTAAGGAGCAGGTGCACATTTCTTTCGTACCAACCCTGGTACCAACATTTTGAAAATACGAAAACTTTCATGAATCCGAAAATTTACGTCAGAACAGCGTTACGAACGATTTACACAAAAATTCGTTCTGCTCGTGTTTCAGGCCCATTATATTTACATGCACTTTAAAAGCAAAATTTCATCCTGACTACATTACATTTTATATAATTTAACTATATAAAAATAATTAATATTTTTTAAAATGGCGTAAAGTGTAAACAAGTGTAGAGAATAAAGAAGAAAAATCAGATGTTGTTGTAGCCTATTAATAGGCTGTTGGTAATGTTGCAGTCACATAGCGAAATTTCTGTGCAATTTCACAAGCAAAAATCATTCGCTGTCAATAGCGTAGGGTGACCATTTTAGTTTTCAAAAAAGAGGACACTGAGGGCAGGATGCTGACCGTGGTGGAAGAGTGGGCAGATTGGTAGGGTTGTTAGGTTTGAGGGTGGTTAAAGTAGCCTCCAAATTAGCGCAATGAACATATCCCAAATATCAAAACTCAGAATATGTCATTTCCGTACGTAAAATACATATTTTACACCATTATGCAGATTGATCATAAACACAGCTAAAAGGCTCTCACTAGCCATTCTTTACAAAAACATCTACCACAGTATTATCATGGGCAAAATGTTTCAATACAAGCATTTCAGTCAAATGTAATTTATGCAATTTTTCTTTAACCCACGGGAGAAAATCAACCCTCCGCAACAGTTTAAAGGGGTCATATGATGCTGCTAAAAAGAACATTATTTTGTGTATTTGGTGTAATGAAATGTGTTTATGCAGTTTAAGGTTCAAAAGTAGGCATGGTTGACTCTTAACTTTTATAAAGAATATCTCTTTGGATTTGAGACATAGTCTTTGCAACTTTACAGATCTTCTTTATGCACCAAGAGCTTGTAACACTCCAAAGAGAAAGGAAAATTTGAAATCGCATCATATGACCCCTTTAAAATCTGCTCAATTCCGTGCAAAAAATGCGGATTTGGAAACTCTGCATCCAACACGAGCTGCATCCAAAGTGATTTTAATTAGGGTGACCATACGTCCTCTTTTCCCCGGACATGTCCACTTTTTGGACCTAAAAAAATGCGTTCGGCCGGGATTTCTTAATCGCCCAAAATGTCCGGGATTTGACTGTTTTCTTAATCTTGCTCCTGCTGAATCTCTGACCATTGCCGCCTGCTCCCGCAACATGTGTTTCACTCCCGTGATTTTCGTGTCCACTCTTTTAAACATTTTAATATTGTATATAATTTTGCTGCATCAGCCCCTCTCATTATGCGGAGTATTTAAATCACTTTTGAATGAGCGTTCGCGCTGTTCACTTTCAGTTTCGATTTCGCGATCACACGCACTCTGTGTAAAGGGAGCACATCTTACAAGATCAGATATTTGTCAGTGAGCTCAGGATCTGTTGAGCAGCAAATATTCCAGCATGGTCTTGTCAGTCATCTCTCCTTATTCTCGACCTGAGATCAATCAAATCTGACTCCTGCAGTTCTTGTTGGATGTAGGGTTGCCAAGTCCACGTTTTTCCCCAGAATTGGGCTACTTTTAAACTGTTGCCATGGGTTGATTGTCGCAAGTGGGTTAAATGTTTGAAATATTGCATAAATTACATTTGACTGAAATGCTTGTATTGAAACATTTTGCATTCTACCTATGATACTTTCATGGACTTTTACATTAACTGTTCCCTCCTGGTGGAGCCTTTAACACTAGCATTCTCTATTCTTTCTCTATTCTTTCTACTTATTTTCTAGTATGTATAAATAATGACCTTCTAACACAAGCATTATCTATTCTTTTTCTGTTCTATTGACTTGTTTTATTTTTATTTAAAAATGACCCTCTAACACTAGCATTCCCTACTCTTTTTCTATTCTATCTACTTGTTTTCTTTTTATTTATTATAAAAACTTTTAAGAAAGAATTAAGAAAACAGCGCGCAGGGCTTTAATACAAAAACGCACACAACAGCCGGCATTTCAATGTTGATTCACCGGTGAATCAATGTCGGGTACCATGGTTGAATCAACGTTGGATTATGTTTCGATTTTGCAAATTGGATCAATGTTGATATTGTGACATTGTTTCACCGTTGAAATCATGACATTGTTTTACCGTTGAAATCGCGACGTTGTTTCACTGTCTTACCTTCAGCATGGGTGAATTAAGGTCGTTCTGTAGACGTTGGATCAACATTGAATTAGCTGTTGATTTTGCAAATTGAATCAATGTTGACAACGCGACGTTGTTTCACCGTCGTACTTTCAACATGGGTGAATACACAACTGAACGTTCAATTAGAACCTAGTTTGCATTTAGCCTAGATCAACACTGTAGGCTACTGTAATGTGGAGACGTGACAACGGGGTTGAGGATCGAAGTGCAGGCTTTATTTAGAGCGTAGTCAGACAGGCAGAGTCAAAACACCAGCAAAACAGTACATCCAGGGTAATCCAAAAGAGTAATCCAAAGAACAGGCAGTCAACAATCACAAACCAGGTAAACAGTCCAAGAACAAAACACAAAGGCAAGGCAAGACATGGCAGAAACTAGACAACATAGGCTAAACAATAATCAGCAATGTGTGTGCGGATGAGTGCAACCTTTATAGTGTCACTGATGGGAAACAGGTGCGGTGTGGTAATGAGTTCCTAGGCAGGGGTTATGGGAAATGGAGTCTGGAGAAAACAAAGACGAGACCCACTATCGTGACAGCTACATACATAAAGGTTAAAAATCAAATGACTGGCAGCAATGGCTTTACAATCAACTTCAATAAACTACCACATGTTCAATATTGTAAAACAACAGTTTTATTTTGGAAACATACTGTATAAAACACATGAAAATAATCTTAAACTTTAGTTTGCAGTGTTTGTGCTTGGATGTATTGTTAAAAACCTGTAGAACTGGCAGCAATGACTTTACAATCAACTTCAATAAACTACTCAAAATTGTAAAACAGCAGTTTTATTTTGAAAACACTGTATAAAACACATGAAAATAATCTATAGTTTCTGTGAAACAAGTTTTACTAATGTATCTTATTACAAGAGATTTGTACATTTGTGCAGTGAAAATGTGTTGAACAGTTCGAGAATGGAATCTGCAACAGAAACCATGTCGGTGGTAAAGCGGTATAGGAGCATGTGACCACCTGTCTTGATTTTTGTCGACAGCCAGAGGCAGCACTAAATTTGACAGAGACAGTCGCCTTGAAATTCTTTATGCAGGAAAACCCCTGCCTTGAATGAAATGCATTTAATATTTTAAGTATAAAATGTTTCTTCAAATTCTGATAAAATGTTAGAACCAACAGCCTTGTGCATATTGCGTGGTTGTGCTTCAGGTGATCCTTGAAAGTGTCCCAGCTCTAGGTCCTTTTTCTGATGCCGTCCCCTCCACTCTCTCACACTTGTGCGCTTTCTGTACTGTCCTGTATAAATAAAAACAAAAACACCCAAAATAAATACTCATAAAATATCAACTTTGATATTGTGAAATATATTTTACTGAAAACTGAATGCAAAACAAATCACATACAATATTTTCACTTTACTGTTCAATAACAGTGGGGTTGGAAACAAAGTGCACAACATTATTCATTAAACACCTATTTAATGTATTCAGATGAAAGTTTGCTTACAATATTAACAAATTATTTACAAGCAGTTTTTCAGATCCCCAGTTACACTGTTTTAATTAGAATCCTAACTATACAGTGTACTTAGTAAAACAAGTAAAATCAAATTAAGTACATTTTTATTAAACTAAGTAAAATCAAAACCTATCAACAAATGTCAACGAATCTCTACCAGAAGTGACAGTGCAATGTAGCAGATGAACAATTTCCAATAATAAGCTGGATCCTTGATGACTCTACAAGGGGAAAGAAGAAATGGTTTACTGAAAAGTTCTTAAAAAGCAAGATTTTGTTTTTATAACATTCCTTTAAACAATCTTAATTCATTTAAATTGTACCGACATTTGCCATTTTATGATATTCAGAAAACACGAACAGAGTATGTTATCTTTGAGACTATTATACGATAAAAAATATAACACACCTAATGCATGGCATTCACATTAATCAGAATCCTAACTATACAGTGTATTTAGTAAAACAAGTCAAATCAAATTAAGTACATTTTTATTAAACTAAGTAAAATCAAAACCTATCAACAAATGTCAACGAATCTCTACCAGAAGTGACAGTGCAATGTAGCAGATGAACAATTCCTTACCAAATTGTCAATAATAAGATGGATCCTTGATGGTTGAGCATCTAACTTTAGCATCTGTGATAAAGCAATAGAAAAATACACACACACACAGGTATTTATCTTCTGCAGGTTACATGTCCTTTACCCATTTGTAAACTCTGGTAACGTTATACTTTACTATTTTTGAAAGGTAATAAAGATAGCGATTTTCTTACCTGATTTTGCCCGTATGTTTGCAGAACCTCGTAGATCACATCTGACCCTTCCTGTGTTCACATTCCAGTTTTTGTTCTCCACTGACATGTCACGACTCAAATTCACTCTAAATAAAAATTTAACAGGCAAATATAAAATAATTCAGGACTGGCCGAGCAATCTCAACAAGCAGCAGCTCACAGTCAGCCTCATCACTCAGAAAGATGATAACGGTCATATTTTCAAACTTAGAAAGGCGCGCACAGTTTCATTGGCCAGTTTCCTGGATGACAGCCAGATTAACCAATCACGATCAAAGCAATAAGATAAAACAACCAATAGGGAATTGTTTCGGCGTGGTAACGCAGCGAAATGTATTTAGTTTTATTGTTGTTAATGATGATAATATTTTAACATATACCTTTAGATTTTAGAATAGGTTTCATGATCAAAATATTGTAAAATGCTAATAAAATCATAATATTGAGCTTAATAATAATTTAAAAGTTAGAAATTATTTTGTATGCTGTTGAATTTTGTACAGATCTTGTAAAAAAAATCAACGTTGATTTGTAAGTGTTTTTGTTAACCTTTTTCAACCATTTAGCATTAAACATTATTTCAACATTGTTTCAACGTTGAAACAAGAACTGACCTTATTTCAACCATATTTCAATGTTGAAGGTCTGTCATGTGCCGGCTGCAAATGAATGGCGACTGTAAAAAAAACAAAAGCCGAATCCCAGACATTTTGGGCGATTTAGAAATCCCGGCCGGACGCATTTTTTATGTCCGGGGAAAAGAGGACGTATGGTCACCCTACGATAGCGTAACAATGAACGAAGCACAGGTCTCACAGAAGTCACTTTCAAACTATGCAGCATTCTGTTGGTCATCAGTGAATTTGTGTAACAATCTATATATCGTCTGCGAAATTTTAATGAATAACATTAAGTGTGACCACACCTTATCACGTTTATAAGGACGTCACAGCAAGTTGAATAGCATTTCTAACCAGCATGCACCTGGCAGTGATCAGTAATCACGTAGTTTACTAATCTCAAACAAGCCCATTTTCAGGTCCATCTCATGTGCAATGACTGCCATGAGCACAGCAGGACAAACTCCACTCCGAGAGCCCGTTCTCGGATCAACGACATTCTCAGGGTCACACAGAGCAGGAAAACCAGAGACTGAGAAGTTTACGGATGATTTGAGTGAAGAGACAAACAAAAGGACATAGAGAGAGAGCAAGAGAGAGGGAGAAAGATCATTAGAGCTTCTGGAAACAGTTCAAGTCATTCTCATGTACGAGAGGCATCCAGAGGGACTGTTGTGTGGGCCTTGGCAACAGCGGTTCCCCCGGATCTGCAGGTGGGTTTTACTTCAGTCTCTCTCAGTCTCCATGGGTAACGCACTCAAAAACCATATTGTTTTCTCGTCTTTTCGAGGGTGCATTGCGGAAAAAGTTTCAAATTCGAAGGCCGCTTCATTCATGATTTATGTCACATTTGATGCTAGTTTAATATCAAATACAAATACATCTTGCACTAGTACAGTGTAAAACCCTCTCCAGACAAAAAGGAAATATGGAGCAGGGGTTGTTAGGGGTCACAGGTCTGGGGAATTGAGGGCCTGCGGCCTAGTTGACAGGGGAAAATATTTTGTAATCTCCAGGGTGCAGCTCGTTCAAATTCAGCACTGGTTTTGCTTTACTCCCAGGACAAGAATTTGGCTTCGATTTCAATAGCTTTTCCAGATGTTCATTTTCCTATTTTTTTTTACTCTTTTCCCCTTTTTTTTCAGTGCAGTCCATTTTGAATTTTTGAATACCACAATTAACATTCATAAATCACGTCAGGGACACTTCCCCTTCAATCACAGGGGAATGTTATGGGAAGGTACGATAACTCACAGCAAAGTGAAGGCTTATGAAAAATCTTATGAAAAAGTGCCTTGATTTGGCCAAACAATACACTACAGATAGGAATTATTATTGATTGGTTAACTTGGAAAGACAAACCCATGTTAATCATCCAAAAACACTCCATCTGAACTCAAAACAAATACAAACCACAGAAACACCTCAACGTCAATGTGAAAAAGTTGCTTTCTGATTAAAACTCATAAGGAAGGAAATGAAACAGTACATTGATATATATCCAACGCACTTTGTTTCAATATTTGTCTCAACACAAGTGCTGTCACGCATGGATGGAGGCAGAAGAACAGGAGGGGAACATGAGACCTCGGGGAGCGCGGCACATGACCCTGAGATGACCCTGACATAACCGTGGTGAGTGAGAGACAGAACGCAGAGTCTCAACACACTTACAGGTCAGCCGCTAACACAGCGTAAACAATCATTCAACCCCACGGCTTTCTCTGTGACTTCTCTCTCTCGCTCTACCTCCCTGTGTTTTCCTCCATTTCTTTTTTGCTGCTGTCTTCTGGGGCTCCATGTTGTCAGCACCAGCAGTTTCTACCAGGTAATTGATGGGTGTAGAAAAATACGTTCTAATTTCACCCCATCAGCTCCTCCATGTTTCTGTTGACAATAACTCATATGCATGCTACATTCATACTCACAACAATTAGACATCCATCTTGTCCTTTCTTTCTTTCTTCTTCTTTTTTTTATTCTACTTGTGTGAAAAAGGCAACATTGTAAAATAGAGACAAAAAACAGCTGCTGAAACAAATGTTAAATAAAAGCTGCACTTGAGTTCTTATAACTTGCCGTTCAGTTGACCATTTGCTACAAACAGTAGTTAATGAATTAGGTATCGTTAGATTCATGTCTGCAACATTTTTAAAAATTAACACGTTTTAGAAGTACTGATCATTTTTAATATTGTTTTAACATTACTATAAGGTGCTATCAAAATGGCATTGCTCTTTCAGTGTTCTGGATATTTAATGCAGTTGCTTTACTCAAGTATAAAAAAAAATGGAACTTTAAAATGTGGATTTTATACCTCAGATGTTTTGGTCTTCAAAGATGATGATGAGAAAAAGATGACTTCATGTTGAAATTTGACCGCAGACTTCGGCATATCGGCAATTTTGCAGACAGTTTTAGACATTGCTGAGATATCTTTGTGAAACTCTAGAGGAAACATCTGTGAGATTACCAGGGTCTTTTTCTGAAAGGGAAACATTTTGTGGATGACAATGGTGGATTTTTGCAGAAACTATGTTTACCACTGTAAATTTTCATATCCCTTTTAAGGGTGGATAAACAAGCACAAACAGTGATGATATTCCTTGTGATGACATTTTTGATTTTCTTGATCGTCTGTGAAGACCTCGACATAAAACTAAGGAACCTCCCGAATCCCTCGCACTGAGAATTGACAACAATCCTTTCAGCCAAACTCACAACAGATTAAATAATGCATGACAGACGCTGTATTCATGCTCTCTCTCAGCTCTATCACTCTGACCTGTCGGATTGTCTCAGGACACTTACCAGAGGCTGAAAGAGAGCCAAGGCTCTTTATGAAGTCAGTTTGGAGTGAATTACATGCAGAATGGCAAAGAGGTGATTATTTTTTAGCTGTTGGCCTTCGAGGTGAGTAGGGAGAACTTGCTGATAGCCAAACAACTTCATCTGCTTACATGATTATAATTGCTGCATGTGGGACCGCGAACGGTGATGCAGACTCCCCCTCCTCTGCAATGCCCTGGGTAATACAC
Organism: Sinocyclocheilus rhinocerous; assembly: GCF_001515625.1. Taxonomy (NCBI): domain Eukaryota; kingdom Metazoa; phylum Chordata; class Actinopteri; order Cypriniformes; family Cyprinidae; genus Sinocyclocheilus; species Sinocyclocheilus rhinocerous. The sequence continues at coordinate 407,594 of NW_015638958.1, read as the reverse complement.
ACCGCTGGCAAATGATTGGAGAGAGCGAGAGCAAAATGTTATCATTAACGGCTCATGTTGCATGTAAAGACAGGAAATATTAAAATAAATAAAAAGTAGAATGCATAATCTACATAGAGATTTTAATCAAAATAATTAGCCTGGCCACTACAGGGACCTGTTTTGACCTTTGTGCATTAGAGCGATTAAAACCTCACCTGTGTGCTGAATCTGAACCAGTACGCCTGCAGATACAAGTCGAGGGAATAAAATACCACTATGGCTTTTGTGCAACAGTGATTGCTTTTGACAGAAAGACATGGCTAGCATATCAGAGCGGTGCACACTTAGTTATAGCTAATCTGTAAATGACCGCCATTTAAACTCAAGCGTTGTACTATGGGCATTGTGTTAATGCTGCTGTCTGCAAGTGTATAAGTGTGTGTTTTTCTCACAAGCAATACATATGTACATCAATTCTGTCTTTGTCAGTATCACTGACACTTGTGTATGCCACGAGGGATTTGCTCCTCAAAGTGCTTTATAACATTACACATCTGTTTAATCAGCAGCTATTTCATGGCTAATACAGTTAAACCTGCAGTGAGATTCATTTAACTTTAACACTAAAGAATAGTTATGCCAAAAATGAAAATTTTAACCTGACTTTCCTATGCTGATTGATGATGTTTGGTCCCTTTTTTGATATTTGGGTTTAAAACGAGAGCAAACAACTTTTATAAATCATAAACTTTTTCCGATAATGTTTTTTGTTTTTATATGCTTATATTTTTCACTTTTATCTGCCATTATACTGTTGATTTTGAATTGAACTGTTAGATTAAAATTACAAAAATTTAAAGGAACAGTTCCAAGCATATAAGCGTCATTATTTGTTCCACGGAACACAAAAGGAGAATTTTCAAAAAATGTGAATGGGATTTAAAATTTTTTAGACTGACCTAAATTTGAGGTAATTTCCTTACATTAAAGTATTATAGGACTTTAGAAGTCTTGAAATATTCTGATAAAAGTCTTCTATTCTATAAAAGTCTTACGGACTAGTTTATGGTGCTTCGCCTGTTGATTTTCATCTGTTTTAAGGCTTGAAAAAGCTTCTCTGTTATTATATGGACTATAGCTGGCTAAAGATCCTTAATTTCTCCTTTTGTTTTTCAAGGGGAAAAAAACAGCATTCCTGTTACGAACAATATTAGGGTGAGCAAATAATGACAGAATTTGAATTTTTAAATTTTGAAGTACTCCTTTAAATGACTAACTGCAATTTGAAAATTGTCCAAACCTAATACTAAATCAGCAAATAAAGATAAAGAAATAGATAAAGTGTGGGGTTGTGAAAAGCAGATATCAAAAAAGAGATTTTCAAACAGACCATCAATCAATGTCTAGAAAAAAGTCATGATCCTTCTGGTGGGAAGAAATGAATCACCCAAAGGCACTAAGAAAACAGTTACACACTGAGAGTACTTCAACATACACAATTGTGCTTAAGAAAATCATTTCACCACCAGTTTATTCAATTCTTTGTCATTATATTAAATAGAAATGTGTTAAACAGCAAGGGAGTTGTGGTATAGCCTATATTGTTTAAAGGAATAGTTCACCCAAAAATGATTCCGTCATCATTTATTCAACCCTCGTGTTGTTCCAAACCCATATAACTTTCTTTCTTCTATGTCAGAACTATCTCTGAATTGTTATTTCTAAGGCTGTGGGTTCAACCTCAAGCACTGGTGACCTTAAAGTTGTGCCTCTGTGTTTAATGACTAGTTGCTCCAGGACACAATCCTCAACAAGGGAGATGTACTGACTTAATGGGAAAGGACTTGGATTACAGCCACAAAGACTGCAAGTTCAATCCCAAGTACGGTTGGCCCAGATATTGCTTTAGAAAGAATCATTTAACCATTGGTCGCTCCAGGGCAATGTCCCTTCAAAAAAAAAGCTGGCCCCACAAAAAAAAAAAAAAAAGAGCTGTCGTAACTTAATTGTTAAGGATCTAGGCTGACACCACAAAAGTTTCATTGTCAATCTCAGGTAAGGATGACCTAGAAACATCAAGTTATGAGGTTAAATTTAACATTTTCCTCCATCACTATTTTGAGCTGACATCATTGTAGTCATCATTACAGTGCAGGCGAGCGTGTGTGCTGATACAATGGGTTACCTGATCTGGGGGTGGGAAAAAATGGCGTCTTAATCTTAGATCCCAAAGCACTTAAAGGGGTCACACACACAAGAAATCTAAACATAATAAATAAAATAATTAATAATAATAATTAAATAAATATATATTAAAATGACAAAAACACTTAAAATATCAAATAAATCACAAAATAAATACACTAAAATATATAATTTTACAAAAGATTCCTGTTTCGAAAAAAAACACTGGTATTTTAACTTTCTATTTATCAGAGAATCCTGAAAAATATCACTGTTTACACAAAAAATCTTTGATCAACATTATAATGTTTAACAAATCAACATATAAGAATGATTTTGAAGGAACATTTGACACTGAAGACAAGAATAAATCATTTTTAAAAATATATTAAAATAGAAAAGTTATTTGGTGAGCATAAGAGACCCTCAGAAACATAACAAATTTACCGACCCCAAACATTCGAAAGGTAATCTTTATTCATGTCCATAGTCTGTCTTTGACCTGATACAGTGCTGCGTTTGACCTGTAAGTAAAATGTCCCCATTAAAAGTGAAAAAAAAAAAAAAAAGATAATCTTGGTAACGCACACAGATGGAAGGCAGATAAGTATAACTGGGAGAGTGTACAGGTTGCTGTATTGTAAAAGGTTTAACCATAACAACTGGGTTTACAATGAATACACTGAGAGCCAAAATATACTAAAAGCCTCATATGAGATGGCACATAAAGGCCTGTTCACACAAAGTCCAAAAAGTATGCACAAAAACAATGCATCTCTTAAAATGTATTCAGACTGAAATATCATATTGTGATGATATATTGTTTATTTGTATTATTCTGATTACATTTTTAAAAGTTCAGAAGCAAAAACAAGTCATTCAAGTATTTTTTCAAAAATGATTTTGCATGAAACAGTGTAAATAATGTTGATGCAAATACTTTATAATTTTATATGGTTCAGTGGAATCTGTCTTGGTGTAAATAGAATATTGACTGAGCAGCACAACATCCAGTCTCCGTTTCTATAGTCAAACATGAGGATATATGAAATACAGTAATACTTTCCTCAATCTCAAACCTGCACAAAAACTCTCAGTCACAGGCCACTGGTCAAACTCCCATTCTGTCTTATTCATGACACACACTCTGCTCTGAGAGTGTGCTGCCTGTGTGTGTGTGTGTTTACCTTCCCCACAGCATCCAGTAAGTATTATCACAGCCGAACCAGAGAAACAAGAGGTGAATGAATGGAGCAACTGAACAGGGCACATTTGGACTGAAATGAGAAAGAGAAATAAAAAACAAAAGCATGTTCATCACTTATCATGGTTTTACCATGGTAGTTACTATATGGTACTTTGTTGAGAATGTATTAAAGGGTTAGTTCACCCAAAAATGAAAATTAGGCTGTGTTTTACTCACCCCCGAGGCATCCTAGGTGTATATGACTTTCTTCTGTCAGACGAATCCAGTCGGAGTTATATTAAAAATTGTCCTGGCTATTCCAAGCTCTATCATTGCAGTCAGCGGGTGTTGCAGTGCTTCAGTCCAAAAGAAGTTAAATAAAAAGCGCCCTTCCATAAAAAATAGTGTCTCATACGGCTCCGGGGGGTGAACAAAGGCCTCCTGTAGCGAATCGATGCGTTTTTGTAAGAAAAATAACCATATTTAAAACGTAATAATCAATTTAATCTAGCTTGCGCTCACTGTTGTAAACGGAAGCAGTTCCGGGGGAATGACGTATAAGGTCGGCTTTGCGCACCTGTTTCCTGTTCCTATTATGTTTATTGATCCCAGGTGTTTCTCGTCTTCTCCTCGTCATGTCTTGTGTATTTAAGGTGTTTCCTGTTTTGAGTTATCTGTCCGGTTTTGAACGTCGATCCCCGTGTCCTACGTGTGATTCCTGTGATGTCAATAAAGACTGTTAATCCTGATTCTCCTGCGTTCTCCTCATGCCTCGCTCCTTGTTCCTCGCTCCTCACCGTAGGCACACCGTGACAGTAATGCTTTTCCAAGTAAAAATGGATATGCAATGAGACACAATATAGGGACTTCATTTATCAGTTGGAAATTGATTGGATCATGAAAAGTGGTTTCCATGTTTTATCATTTTTCATGGATTTATTTATTTAATCAGGGGATTTTTTTTTAATCACAGGTGGTTAAGGAAGATTAGGGTAAAAAAAATATTGTGACGTCAACCAAAAAGGTTAAAATGAAAGTTTTTTTTTTTTGTCTTTGCACATACTGTAGGAATCATTCTCAATAGGCACACCGTGACAGTAATGCTTTTCCAAGTAAAAATGGATATGCAATGAGACACAATATAGGGACTTCATTTATCAGTTGGAAATTGATTGGATCATGAAAAGTGGTTTCCATGTTTTATCATTTTTCATGGATTTATTTATTTAATCAGGGGATTTTTTTTTTAATCACAGGTGGTTAAGGAAGATTAGGGTAAAAAAAATATTGTGACGTCAACCAAAAAGGTTTTAATGAAAGATTTTTTTTTTTTGTCTTTGCACATACTGTAGGAATCATTCTCAATATTGAGCCAGAAATATGTATTATTGTACTGAAAATTTATCTGATTTCATGCTGACTTTAAGCTAAAATTTTCTATAACAATGCTGCAGTTTATTTTCTTCACAGTATAGACTTTCTTACACATAAACCACCACAACAAATACCACATTTACTATGCAAGAACGCCATTTTTGGGCTTACCACTTTAATTATCATCTTTACATCTTAAATTATCCTACTTTCTATATTTGTTCATACTCATAGATTTTTCTCTTTGTGAAGTCCCATGCTTTCCCATGTGGTTAGTTGCTGCGCTAGTCCTGGAATGCTACATTGACATACTGTACACTTCTAGCCGAGCTTTACATTCACACTCAACTGAACGTGTGCGAAGGAAACATTAGGGACTATTTACAAAGCACTTTGAGGAGCAAATCCCTCTTGGCAACATAAAGTTCAATTAAGCAAACAACCTCTGCTCGTTAACCCTGCCCCACGCCTCACAATAGATCAATAAGGTCATAAAATGTGTGCTAAAAACTAGCATGCGGTGCAGCGCCTCTCCTGTAGTTCCTGTATTGTTAGACCTAAAAATAACGAATTAAAGTGCAAAAGAGAGGAAGAAAGTGAAGCCCTGAACCTGCGAGATGATGATGGCACCTCTTTAGTCCTCCTGGTGCCTTTACTTTTAATGTGAGCGTTAGTGCATGGTGTCTCTCTGGACCGCTGCACTTCTCTAGCTTAATTATTAAGAGTGCCGTCTAATGAACTGCAGGATTACTGAGGTGATAATCGCTGTCTTGGTAGGAGCATTAAGTCTTGTTCTATGTCATTGTACTCTGAGGACAAGAAGAGAGAATGGCAAAAGGAGGAGGGGAAGAAAAGAAAAGAGAAGAAAAGTGAAAGAAAAGCATATAAGAGAGACAAAGAAATAAAAGAAAAAGACTATCCGCTCTCTGCTGCATCTTCTGGGACACGACACCGTGCGGCTCACGCTCCCAGTGTGAAGGCTGTAACCTGTTAATATGGGCGCTGAAATGAACATGCGATGCTCACGCCCCACTCACGGAGCATGTGTTAAACAGGCCTAACTTGCTAAAATTTGTCTGAAGTTTAAGTTACTCAATATTAACTTCTTGTTTATAGAACTCTTGTATAAAAGCAAAGCAGGGCCCTTGGGCTCATGCCTATGGCAGAATCAAAGACATATTCAGCACAGCAGCTGTAAAAAGGATAGTTATTTATTATTTATTTTATTTTATTTATTTTATTTTATTTTATTTTATTTTATTTTATTTTTTGAATGCCATGTCAGCAGCAAGTCTATCTTAATTGCAAGAGCAAAGTAAATAACCGTCATACAATTAAAAAGACATTTAAGACAAAAATTCTAAAATACATTAAATATATCAGTTAAACATCGTTCTGACAGGACCACTATCGTCAAAGATGATTGACAATTAGCATACAGTTTGGATTGGCGGTATGGTTCTGTTCTGGGCAAGAACTCCCTGCGCATCCATGCAGCCTAGCAGGGAGAGCAGCAATAACCCCCCAGTGTAAACAGAACAGAACCAACATAAATGTATTGCAGATATCGTTAAAGTTAAATAATGTTATGTACACATTTTAGAATAAGTCTGATTCAAGGGAGAATCAGAAGGCTGAATCCCGACTGACAGAGGAGGAG
>NW_015638958.1:366139-400649 GCF_001515625.1 Sinocyclocheilus rhinocerous | reverse complement strand
CTGCCCTGTATCTTGGTCTCTCATTGGCTGTAGGTCATCGCCGATGTAGTTTTCGGTCAGAGCTCATTTCACACAGCGTGATTGTGAATTGCCGACAGCTCCAGATATTTAACATGCCAAATATTTCATGGGCGTCGGCGATTCCCTCAGGTCGCGTCTTTGATAATTCACACTGCGTGATTATCTCTCGCGTGAACGAGCACCGATTTGCCTCCGATTTCGGGCATTTGTCGGCGATTTCGCAAAACCTGTCGGCGAGTGAAAAATCGGGCTAAAATCGTGCAGTGTGAACTCGGCATTAGATAGGTGTCGTATTCCCATAGGTAGATGGGGATCAGCTGAGAGTCAGCTGATGCGAGCTTGACTAACGTGACCTGCCAGAACTAACGTTACGCTTGATTTGTCTATTAACATTAAAAAAGTGCAGTAAAGGTAAAACTAGTTTGACAGGTGTAGGAGATTACTCTAAATCCTTAATAGATGAGCCATGTTCAAATCCAACGTAAATATATTCCTTGGTGGAAGAATTGGTAAACACTTTACAATAAGGATCAAAATCAATTCAATGCATTAGGTATTACAGACTAACAATTTTTACAGCATGTATTAATTTTAGGTAATTAAAAAATGTATTATTGTTCATTATTAATTCAAGTTTGTTCTTAATTAAATGTTATGTTAATTTTCTTAGCTTGAAATGTTAAAAATTTATATACAGAATTTATCATCTAGAATAAAAAATGCTGTAAAAGTATTGTTTATCCTTTATTTCATGTTACCATATAGAGCCTAAAAAGTTTTACTAGTATGTTTATTCCAATTTATAATAAAAAACATTATTATTACTATTTTAATATAAAATATTTTTAATTATTAATATATATCTCCTTGCAAGTTTTATAAGAGCAATAACCATCATGCTGTATTTGTGTACAAATACACAATAAGGCATTTTAAAAGAACACTTGACTCTAAACAAACGTCTTGAAAACTGATTATCTGCCAAATCTTGTTGTAATGTTGGACAGATGTCTTACACAAGACCATACGCACTAAATGTAGGCCTAACATCTTCCAGCTGTAAATGCATATATCGAAAACATGTTTTGTTGACATACGTGGGTATCACAGGTAGCCCAAATGGACCTGAGTGTTGAGACCAAAAAAGGCAGAGCACTGCATATTTTGCTTGTATTAATTGCTCCTATCCAGCAAATACAGACCGACCACAATATTTTATACACCTTCTGTTAACACCAGGTATTGTGCATGAGAGCACTTGAAAATACACGTATGTGACCCAGTTCTGTCCACAGCCTTTCACATTTGCCTTTAATCTATGTAGTGTGTGTGTCTGTATAAAGGCCAGTGTTTGCCGTGTGTTTTACACACCGTGTGCCCTGTCAGAAAAAGGGGCCCCTCTGCGTGGGCTTGACATTTCAGCAGCCTGCCGTTGGCCCCTCCTGCGATCTTTGCACACACATGCGCTCGCAACTTCCCACGATGCCTCTCTTCGTTCCCACCCACCAGGGACGCGCTCCGGTCTCATTTACCCATGAACCCCGGCGTTCCTTCCCCCATCCCGCCATGTCTTGCCACGGACGATTGTATTTTTGATGTCCAGAGGGGCAGTGCTCCGATTTATCATCTTTTAATGTGACATCTCACATTTATCACTCGGGTGTTAGAACACGCAACAGCAATCGAAAATGAGCTTCATTAGCTGAATATTGTGGCTGTAAGTACACCGGCTAATTAAATTCAAACAGACTCCGCCAACCAGAGAGGCAATTATATTATATGCACACAACATGATGAAGTATTCCTTGCTCTGTTAAAGAGGCAGCGCAGCATGCAAATATTTGTGTGTCGCTGACCCCTCTAGCGGTCTGACGGAGCCGGCCCGGGCATCGCGCTCTGTTTGATTGTGTTAATTTGGCTTTTTGAATAATATATCAGGCCTATATCACTTGTGCAATTAAGTACCGCCCGAGTCCTGACGATTACAGCCTGTGACAAGAACACCTTACTGTGCATTGATTTTTTTTTTAAATCTCATTGTTTAATCTCATCTTCTGTATTTTTGATGTCCAGAGGGGCAGTGCTCCGATTTATCATCTTTTAATGTGACATCTCACATTTATCACTCGGGTGTTAGAACACGCAACAGCCATCGAAAATGAGCTTCATTAGCTGAATATTGTGGCTGTAAGTACACCGGCTAATTAAATTCAAACAGACTCCGCCAACCAGAGAGGCAATTATATTATATGCACACAACATGATGAAGTATTCCTTGCTCTGTTAAAGAGGCAGCGCAGCATGCAAATATTTGTGTGTCGCTGACCCCTCTAGCGGTCTGACGGAGCCGGCCCGGGCATCGCGCTCTGTTTGATTGTGTTAATTTGGCTTTTTGAATAATATATCAGGCCTATATCACTTGTGCAATTAAGTACCGCCCGAGTCCTGACGATTACAGCCTGTGACAAGAACACCTTACTGTGCATTGATTTTTTTTTTAAATCTCATTGTTTAATCTCATCTTCAAGGCACTTTTGGGGATAGTAAGTGGAATTATAGCTATTCACTTTGAGGCAATAAATTGTTAATCTGCTAAAGTCAGATTGTCCCTATAGGTCACATTCTGAAATCTATCTCAGTAATGTTAGCTACAATCAGAATTGTGCACCATTCAGAATTCAACTGATATTGTCTTTTAAATTTCTAAATTTGAATTGAATTTGAATTGTGCTTGCAAACAGGATGCAAAATTGCAATTCATATTTGAATGTAAGAAAGTAAAAATTACAGTAACACTTTATTTTAGGGTATCTTAAGTAGTTGCTTATTAGCCTGCATATTACTAGAATATTAGCCATTTATTAGTACTAATTAAGCACATATTAATGCCTTATTCTACATGACCTTATTCTACATCCCTAATCCTACCCAATACCTAAACTTAACAACTATCTTACTAACTATTAATAAGCAGCACATTAGGAATTTATTGAGGGAAAAGTCATAGTTAATAGTGAATAAGTGTTCCCTTTTGTAAAGTGTTACCAAAATTACAATAAATGGAAAGTAAAAAAAAACATTAAAGTTTGGTGAGACCAAATTTTAAAAGTTCATTACAGACAGAGAGAACAATAGATAGAACGATAGATAGAATTATAGAATGATAGAACGACAGACAGACAGACAGACAGACAGACAGACAGATAGATAGATAGATAGATAGATAGATAGATAGTCATTCAGTCTATCTAGATAGACAAAAGGATGTATACAGTATGTTTGTATTTAGTTAATATATTTCATCCTATTTGATAAAAATAATAATTGTGTTCATAATTTCCTAGAATGCGTTACCTGTTCAAATAACAGATTTCAGTAAATTCCACTTCCTTTCATTCTAATTGAACTTCATGTGTGGTAGCAAATTTAATTCAAATTCACACTCACAAAATGAATTCTTCAATAATGAATTTGCCATAACCCTTGTTTAAATAGTGTGAACGAAAGTGTGACGAGCTCATAAAGGACTGAAATAATAGTCCCTCACAGAATCAACAGTCACATAAAAAAGTAGAGCAAATAAGAGCTCCTCTCTGCTTTCTTTTCTCCTCATACAGCAGTTTTGACAGGCGCTTAATGGCTTTTCCACAGCGGAGGGCCTCAGGAATGTGCAGGCTGGGCTCCGGGTAAAGGAGCGGCGCAGGACCGGGATGGACACAGATGTCATGCCGCGGCCTCTCTGTCTCTTTTTCCACTCCATTGAGCTTGTTACAGCCGCTCTCCAAACGCACCCTGCCTCCACATCCTCTTCCGAACACAGCCCTCTCCACGTGAGGCGGGAACATGGGAGGCCGCTGGAAATGGGTTGTGAAAAAGGGCTCCCAGGGCTCACGTGAAGAGTGAAGGGAAAGAAAGAGAGGAGAGAACGACCCAGCACACCTGCAGGATGACCGGGCGCTTCGCTGTGCTCAGGTCCATCCAGTGGATCGGTGGTCATCTTGTCATGACTTTTGCCCTCGGCCCCTTCCGGCCGCCCACCTGTCTCCCATCATGCCCTCCGTACGTCTCTGCCGGGCACCCCCCAAAATCAGCAGCACCTCTTGGGCACAGCCTCCCATTAAAGACATCTGTGCATAAGCGATGAGCAGATAAATCATTTTTGCAGAACAATTTTGATAAATGAGCTGTTCGCTTTGGAGTGCCTGTGCTTCTGCGCTCCTTTACCCCAGTGGTCCACGGTCTCTGTTTCCAACATGCTGCAGGCTTATTTTAAACCCATGTATACACACACACACACACACACATACACACATGCCAAAACCACCTCCTGCCAACAGCAAAGGTAGAGTAAGTTGGAAAGAGCTTTAAATAAGGAAATGTTTTGAGGCAAGTATTGCATTATTTGGCAAGTAATACTTCCAGCTAACATTAACAACCTAATTTAGACATAAATTAACACATTGGGGAGACTGGCTAGTTGCCACACTAGGAATTGGTCACCAGGGCTATATCTCAACTGTAAGGAGTCAAAAGTCTACACAACTGTGTGTTTTCTTTAACAGTGATATGTTGGCTTTACCCGCTTATTACAATGTCATCTTATTTTTTAATGGGTAAACAAGAAACATAGTGATACCACTTTGGGATCCATTACCCCTGTCAAATATATAACAAAGATAGATTTTAACCCAAAAAAATAAAAACAAATAAAAATCAGGTTGGAGGTTGTTTTATATGTTGCAATTTTAACATCATTTCTAATTACAATTTCTGCAATCTAAAACTTTTTTATTTTATTTTTACATTTTGCTGAATGTACAGAACATATACATAATTAGACTTTGAAAAAAATTCACTGAAGCATAAAGAGTGACAACTATCTCCAAGCTACCCTATGTAGAAAGAAATTTGTGAATTGTAAGAAACAGTGTAATGATGAAATAACGTTCAAGTTCAAAATAACAAAAATACATGAAATATGATACAAAAATATTTTAATATTCTGTGTATGAATGCATTACACATCCATATTATTTTCATCTCAAATGGATTGTAATAAAAGTATAATATTAGAGGAACTCATCTAATATTTCAAATGTTGTGAATGTTTTATTTAACGTACATTTGTACCAGTGTCAGAAATGAACTTTTTTCTTAACAGGCTGGAAATTATTTTCAGGGATGTTTTATGCGGTTATGAGTGCAGATCTTTTCTAACATGTAACACACAGTATGTCTCCACTTCTGTTAAATCAACTTTATTTTAATTATTTATTTAGCAATTACACCTGTACTTAACTACTGTAGACAGGCCTAAATATAAAATATAATGAAATATCGGAAATATTTGATAACATATAGTTTTTTTTTACTTTCAGTCCTGGTTAAGTTTTGACACTGTGCTCTGTAACTTTTGTGCATAGTACAAAGAAATATAAGAGAAAGGCTGACAGTGATAACTTACCTTTCATTTTTCATTCAATTGACAACTCCACTGAGCATTAAATCACAGTCATAAACGTCTGAAAATGCAATTCAGTACACATAAATCATTTCAATCATCTTCTAAAACCTTAAGAACAAGATATTAGCCAACAAAGCAAAATAAAAACATTAAGAAAATGCATTTTTCCTGAAAAATTCTCTCTAAAAGTTTTTCAGGCCTTTGGAGGAAGAAAGCAGCCAGCGCTGTGATTTAATGAAGTTGATGGCACACTTATGCATTTTAAATTACTGCTTTTCTTCACCAGTTCAATTATCCGGCACAATATAATAATCATAAAATAAATTAGGATTTGCGCTTGAGGGAATTAATAAGGTATCTTTGATGTAATAAAATCAAACAAATATCTAATTAACCATAACGATTACATTATGGTTTACAATTTTTATTAGTCATTGTTAATGGAATAAATCATTAAGTACTGCACAAAGTCGAGAAGCACTGTACCACAAATTAAACCAGATTTTTTGTGATGTAAAAGATATGTTATATATTTGGTGTCTGTGTGGAAGGTTGATTTCATGTCCTGTAGTGTTTGATATGGTCAACATGCTGCTTATTTGTCCCGTGCAGGGCACTACAAAGAAAAAATGCAGCTTAGGCTTAATTCAGTTATATTTAGAACATTCAGTTATATTTTAAAGCATTTCAAGCAATTTAGTTGGATTATTTAAAGAAAAAAAAGGTCAGATTTTAAGAACCTGTATTTACCCAGGTAGTCATAAATCTCAATGTACCTTAGCTGCTAAATTCAGAAAAATAAATTAAAATTCCATTTTCTTAAGAAAGACTGGGGCTAGTTGTCATTCTTATTCCTGAGAATTATTCCCAGGATATGCTTACTTTTGAAAATCAATGTCCATATACTTGGCTGTGAAAAATGCATAATTTCCTTCATTACTTGCCAGGAAAAAAGACATTTATACTCTATGGTATATGTAGGTAGGATGTCACATTGGGAATCATTAGATATCTTATTTAAATGGTAAAACAATTCATGAACCAGCAAAAAAAGCAAAGAGTATAATTAATTGTGTGCAGTTTTAACAACTTTAATTTGACAACTTGCCCAATCCTGTGATTTATTTAAATTTATTTATTTAAAAACTAATTTTATGAGCAAAGTCCAACCTTTCGCCCTTCATTATATATTTAGATTTTATTAACTTATTAATCAGCCATGTTACAAAATTATGATAGTTTGGAGGACATAAATCAAACAAACTGTAATTTTACAGTTTTTAACTAAATCTTTGAAACCAACAAAATCAAAAACTGCACTTTTAATTCAAAACATTATAGTCACTGAGATATAACACTGAGATAAAGCATGCTGGGAACTAAAAATCCACTGCCCATTTTCAATTAATGCTACAAAAATGATTTGGGTAGTTTCAACTAAAGTAAACTTTAATTTTACATATTTAAGTAGACTGGACACAATTAAATTGAACAGAAGTAAAATGTTCAGCAATTTGGCTGCTTTAATTCATTTTAATTAAGTAAATTTAACAAGCATCAAAATAATTTTTACAGTGTATATCCAGCAAATAGGTAATGCGCACATGACAGACTTCATCAGAGACAGCAGAGTGGCCATAAAGAGCTCACGTCACTGAGACACACCCACACACATCATCATCATCATCATCACAAACACTCATTTACTTCTTTAAGGTACTTATCTCGCTACCTTGCTAACATTTTCAATTCAAATCCAGAGGTAAACCATAATCATTCAAGGAAATGTCATTTAATTTTTCATAACTACTGTCAGATGTATAATTTCTCCCATAAATGAGAATGGAATTCCTTCTAATGTTCTCAATTCAAGAAACAAAACTCTGTCAAAAGCTCTCATACAAATCTGATAAATGTATTTTTATCCTTTCCCCCCACAGAACAGCGGTTTCGGCCCACTGTGTGCAGACGTCTGGCTGGTCTGTGACAGTAAGCATACTTGTATTGGAGTGCAGCGTGAGCAGTCTGTGTAAACTGCCTCCACCAGAGGCCTGTGGTTTGTTGTCCTACACTATATGCTAATGGCATCATAATGTTATTTAGATCAATCAATCCTCCTGAGCCCGCTGCATGACTGGATCTGTGGCGCTAAGGTCAAGAGCAGCAGGGGGAAGTTGAATTTGCACAACATCGCTACAACGCTAAGCAGCCCCCAAGAGGAGCAGACTTTCTCAGTTTGACTCTCTCTTTATCTGTCTGTCTTTCTCGCGCTCGCTCACTCTGTCCGTGTCTCTTTGCAAGACTGGCCTTTACCCCTCTGTCTCCCCGCATCAAATCAGAAGGCAATGTCAGCTCTCACACAGATCCTGCTGGGATCACAGTGACCACTGACACACTCGACCAGAGCAAGGCCTGATGGGAGATCAGAGTGTCCAGATCACATTCACTGACTCACACCAGCCATTATGTCTGTGAGTCAGTAAGTGGGGTCAAATGGAAATATAACTACAAATAAACATTTGAAGGGATATTTCACATATACAATGGCCCACAAAATAACATGGCCAGTTTTTTTTAGTTTATACATGTATAAAAGGGTATTTTTATAAATTCATAAAACAAACTAGACTTTTTATTATTATTATTATTATTGTTGTTGTTGTTGTTAGCTTTTAAATATATATATATATACAGACACAAACACACACATACATGTGTGTATAATAAATAAAACGTGTGTGTGTGTGTGTGTGTGTGCTATTTTATATATATATATATAATTTTATATACATTTTATTCTATACGTATTATACAGCTACTTGTGAGTGACACAACTGACATAAACTATCACACCTATATAAGACATTGGATGACAATAAAAATGAATATGAATTATTGTTTATAATATTAGTATAGATAATCTGCAAAATGAACTGAAATAATTGATTATAATATGTATAAATAAGAAAGTAAACATTTTAAAGAAAAACTGTTTTCTAAGCTCTAGGTTTAACACTACCTGCTCTAGGTAAAATACTCTATTACGGTGTTAAAGAATAATTAGCAACTTGGAGACTCACATATATGTATGACTCTCCATATAAGAATGGATCTGCGCTATAATATTACAATCAATATTCATTAGGTGTGAAGTGTACTCTAGTATCCTCTGCTAACATTAGCATAGTATGATAAATAATTTGTGTGGAAAAAACAACTTTTTTATTATTAACTTCAATTTGTCATACGCACTAAAAGCCTCCAGTTTCTCACAAAAGCCACACATAGGAATTGATTTCACAGTAGCTAATGGTGTTAGAATTACAGGCATTAATACACAACATGTAACATATGGACCTGGTCACTTAGACAGGTGTCAGCGATTTAGAACAGCTAGACCCTATTTTTCATGCTCTACGGGGCTGAAACCGGGACGGCGAGAAGAACGCTCCACATTTTCTAATGAAAGCGTAATGAGTCGATGCGCGTACATCATGACACACGTCGACAAGACGTCGGCCGTCCAGGCTCCATCTTCCACTCACAAATCATAAAGCACGTCCAAACGCAAGCACACAAACATCCACACACATACACACACACAAAACACACAAAAACTCCATCAGTCTCCCAGGAGGCCCATAGGAGTTCTCAGTACTATCTTGTCTCCCCTGACGATTCAGTTCACCAGGTGTTGTCTGCAACAGGCAATTAGTAGAATAGGTGTACCTGTCAATCACAGGGGCTGGAAGATTAGCTGCTTGCCCGTAATTAGTGGGTTAGAGGCTTCTTGGCCCAAAGGATAAAGGCTTTGCCAATAATGGGCCCTGGGGTATTAATTACTGAAGGTCGAAGCTGCAGTAAAGGCCAGGATCTTAGCAGCAAAGCACGTAAGATGATTGTTTAAATTTCAAAAATAATACTGGTCTGACAGTTGTTAGTGTCCCAGGGGGTTGTGGGTACAAGGTAGCCGAGGTAATTAGTTTGAAGAGGAAAGGGCATGGTTGCAGGCGTGTTTGTGAAGAGCGAGAGAAAGAGAGAGAGAGAGAGCGTGAATGAGATAGGGAGCAGTCAGAAAAATGAAATAAGACAACGGCGAGGGAAAGCGCCGGGATGAAATGAAAGTAGACGCGGCGCATTTTTCCATCCCTACTTTAAACTGGCTGCCCACCCCTGTGGTCTCACTTACCGGCTCTCTCACAGGCATCATAGCCATGGCTGCCGACCTACGGTGTGGCACGGGAGTGTGTGTACACCTTATGTGTGTGCGTGTGTGGGTAGGCGGACAGGCAGGCAGGGGGTAAGGGGTCTTATTAAAGTCCTAAAGATGGACTGACAGATGCTGAGAGGCGAGGAAAACAAAAGAAGCCACTCACCTCATGTCGGCGGCCGTGGAGCGGCAGATGCCAGCGAAAATAACCGTGGTGGAGGGGTTCAGCAAGAGTTCATTCGGAGGAGAGGTGATGAAGTGGACCTGCCACCGGCTTACTGGGCCCTGGAGGCCCCGGGGGCGGCCCTGTTTCTGCCTCCTCGTAACGGCATTAAAGCCACTGAGAACCACGGCCACATTTCACGGGCCTCCTGCGGTGGCCAGCATCACAGCTGAGGGGCGGACGCACTTCGGTACACATGTAAGCGGGCCGCGGATGAAGCGCTGTTCTAGATTAATGTGCCGTCCCGTTCTTGATAATGTTTGTGAGCGAAATTTACGACGCCTCTAAATGAAGACACGAAAAGAATGGAGGGGAAATCCCTGAACTGTCTCCAGATTTTAATATCCCACTCTGTCTATCGGCAGGTCACAACAGGACGCTTCGCCTCACACTCGTGCACTGGCAGGGAAAACGACGGCCGTTACAGTGTGATTCACTCAAAGACAGGCTTGCAGCTTGGCGAACGAATGAGAACATGATCGACGGAGGCTGAGGAAAGAAAGCAGAGAAGATAAAACTTGAATAGAGGCAAATTTTATTCACAATGGTCTTTGCCAAAATTCCCTTCTCCCCAGCCGGCCTGAGAATCACTTGTCAAAGGAAAAATCTGGCGAGGTGAACCTGTTGAGGCTGGTTCTCCATCCAGAACCTGCACAGAGTTGGTCAAGAAAGCTAAACCCGAACCAATGACCAGCAGAGGGCAGCGTAGCTTCCACAGGTTTAGCCAGCAGGTTACTAATAAATCTGTGCTCATGTAAAACTCTGCACCTGTGACTGGCCACGGGGTCTGATCTGAGACGAGCCATCCAGTGCACAGTAAACATGTCACTGGCCCTGCTCCTCACAGCGCAGTTTATCCATACAATTAGACTGCAGCCATAAATAAACATGAGGCAGATTTTTGTGCACTTTACCAGCAGGACCCTGACAAAACCCTATCCTCTCCTCCTTAGGGGAGAATGTAGAATCAGGAAAAGTATTGTGCAACTGCATCTTTTTTACTAACCCAAATCAGATCTCTTTACTATTCCTTATCATCAAAGTCCAACTAAATCTCATGCGATCTCTACTGTAGATCACATTTCAATCCTAAAATTATTAATATATAGAGTTAGAGAGAGAATTTTTAGCCACAATTTTTTAATTTTTTTATATTATTATTTCTATTTATTTTGGGGTAATTCTCATTTCAATACTGTAAATAATCATATCATAGTAAGGCAGTGATTTTAATCAGTATAAATTTAGGTATAAGGTACAAAAACACACAATAACATGATTTATAGATTTTAATAATATAAATGTTTTCTTGAATTGCAGTAATGCCAGTGAGATTTTTTTTGCATTCTATTTGAATTATGCATTCTAATGTAAAGTTGGTTTTGCTTTAATGGCATGAAAATAATGGCAAAAACGAAATGGCAAAAACATAGTTATAAAAACTAAAAGTAAAATTTGTTGTCTTTCTTTTCATGTTACAGTAAAATATGACCTGGGTTTCAGAGATTCATCTCTCTAACATTTTTCTTGACATTTTTTGGATGGGGTAAAATTGTAAACGCAGCATATTCGACAGTTTACTAAATGATTCCAAATTTGTATAAAAGCAAAAATGAATTTGCCTTTTTTTAGAGGTTATTGAGTTTAGAGAAAGAAAAACAGCTCAAGTGAATAAAAGAAACAAAGAACCAGTGTTGAGACACTTGTGTTGCGTAAACAGGGTTTATAAAGACAAAGATAACTTTACATCATGTAGTACTCATTACAATGTCCTTTATGATGATAAATATAACAGCCGGTAAGGTTGAACATTACCTGACATTCGATATCTTTAACCTAATGTTCTCCACAGGGAACATCATAGGGTACCAGTGTTACCCAGCATTCCCAGCAGTCCTGTGTGACAGAGATTAAAGAAGAGTAAACAAAATGCTCTGCTGATCTCTCCTTTTCTCTCTGACACACGTTATTACACTGACACCTGTGCGTAACATGTGGAACTTAATGTCTTTTCATTTGCCATTTGTTTCCTCCTAAACAACGCAGGGCTGTGGGTGCCGTGTGCCTGGTGTAAAAGATGCCTGGGGAACGCCAGCTGTGGATTTACAGTCAGGCACGCAGTCGTCCAGAAACCCGTTGTAAAGGCCCAGCAGCTGATAAGAGAAAATCAGTTTGTTGTCTCGATTCTTGTGATGCTGCAGTGTGTTGAACAGATTTGTACGGGCGAGACTGAACAGGTGCAGGGACGAGGAGGCGTTGTTGCAGAGACAGAGCCCATTCCTGCCTGTGTGCAAGAATGCGTTTATTTTTGGACATCTAACAAGCAATAATTATTTTCTTTTTTTATGCAGTCATTTAAATTTTATTTCGAAAAGGATCACAGAAATTGAGCTATGTAACTATTAAAATTATTATTAATTAACTATTTATTTTTCTCATACATAACAATAAAAAATTATCGCACCTGTTTTAAAACGTCTGTGCCTAGTAAACTTGTCACTGGTCCTGATCAGTAAATATTAAATAAAAAAACTTTAAAAATGAAAAACTTAAATAAATAGAGAAAAAGATTATTTCTAAATATATATTATACATATTATATATAAAAATGCACATGTGCCTAAACTGTGAGGTGCTTTTATATAATGTGAATATAAAATTATATTTTAATATATAATTGCATAATTACATATAATAAAAATATAATATTATTAGTAGTAATAAATTTATAGAAATAATCACTTATTTATTTTGATATATTTTTTAACTAAAACATGAATGAATACATTATTTTAAAATGAATATATTATTTTAAATTAAATTGTTTTAAATATTCAATTATATTAAAAAACAAATAAATTCAAAAAATGCATAAAAAGTTATTGCTATGTGCTGATGTAATTTCTCATCTTACATTTAATACAAAGTGCAGTTTGAGCATCTCAGTAGGTCATAGCCATGGGACCAGTTCTCTCCGCCTCCTCATGTGGTTGTTGTGGCAGCCGGTCGCCAAGGGGAAGCCCAACCCTCAGCACACCCTGAAGCTCTGACTCTGCTTTTGATTCAGTCACCTGGCCAGCTTTAGTTCATTGCAAGCCCACACTAATCGCTAGCAGAGGCCTTTTCTCATTCTTCCTGCAGCTTACTGGTTTTTCACATGCTGATTGCATTCCTACTCCCCCTCTTGTTCCGTTCTGGGAAAATCTGGACTGGCGGATGTGTGCGACTGCTTCCCCCAAGTTCCCCACTTTGATCCAATACGACTCGTATGTTTCCTCTAATTAAGAGGGATTTCATTCGCTTTCCTGAATAAAAAGAGAAACCTCAGTTTTCGTTCACGCTCGCATCCCACCCTGTGTTTATTTTCCCTTCGTTTCAAAGCCCAAGTTGATTCTGAATCCGGCCCGGGACTGAGAAAGCAAAAAGACATTAGAGATAATGAGGGTAAACTTGGAGTTGGTCCACCTCGAATTTCGAGGTAACGCTGGAAAAAATCTGTGAAACTTAGTGAGATAGAGTGAAATGTCGTAAAAGTGCTAAATCTTTCTCTCTCCCTTTCCGCCCATGCCCCGGTTGGAAGGGACCCAGAGTCATTAGTAGGCATCAGTTCTGGCTGGTGTTGGCTGGAGTTAATAGTGTGTCTCCAGTCCATCAGGCCAGTTTGCCGGGTGGCACAGGGCTAACTCCTCCTCGGTGGCTCCTAACGGTTTATGGGGAGTCGCCTGCACTAAGCACTGCTCCTCTATGGTTCTGCACTCTTCCATTATCCCACACTTCCAACATCCTTCCTGGATCAATGACACAATAGGGCTCTCAGTGCTAGAGTTTTCCATATTCATCAATGATTAGAGAAACTAAAATAGCCCAACTCACCAATCCCTATGGCTTCTCTTTGACTTCTGGCAATAAATATACTGAGGTGACCCTTAATTTCCATGTAACGCTTCTCATATTTGTAAAAAAAACAATTTTGGAACCCATGCTACTACAGTAAGTAGTCATTCAGCAGACAGTTTTATTCAAAGCGACATACAGTACACTTATTACAGGGTCAATCCCACTGGAGCAACCTGAGGTTAAGTGCCTTCCTCAATTGCTCAATGGTGCATGACTAGGTCAAAGTGGAATCTGGACTTTTTCACATGGTGTTTTGATTGTAGGAGAAAATGTATGGAATATATTTAGAAACAATGGAAAAATTGGAGCTTAGAGTGCTATGCTCTGATTGAGAGCTGAAAGCAGACCCTGCTAGAAAATCAAATCACCAAATAAAGACTAAAATGAAAACAACTGGGGAACACTGAAACTAAACCAAAATACATGTAGAGGGCTCCAAGACTAACTGAAATAAAAAATAAATATGGGCCACAAATTATATCTCACAATCCCAAACACATCCCACAACATTTTTAAATTATACCAGTTAGTGCATTAACTTTGGCAGAGCACTAAAACTAAAATTCAAACAAAATTAAGAAGACAACTTGAAAACAAAATAGAAATACGAATTTAATAAACAAAACACACAAAAAAATGGAAAATCCCTGCTAATGACCAGCTTGGACTAGCTAAAGATCAGCTAGAGCCGAGCTACCATGTTCCAAAGGTCCCATTCACTTTAAGATGGATGTTCAAGCAGGGATTAGCCATTTGTAAAACTTTATAAACTGATGGTTGTTTTAATCTCAAAGCAGATTTTAAGCAGTCCTGCTCATGACTTTCCTCCAGTAAACTCCCTGTTACCCACCCTTAAAGGGATAGTTCACCCAAAAATCTAAATTCTGTCATTAATTACTCACCCTCATGTTGTTCCAAACCCATAAGACCTTCATTCATCTTCAGAACACAAATTAAGATATTTTTGATGAAATCAGAGAGCTTTCTCACCCTGCATAGACAGCAACACAACTACCACATTCAAGGCCCAGAAAAGTAGTACAGGTAGTAAAGACTGACACAGAAGAGAATAAATTGTCTCTTCTTTGCGTACAAAAAGTATTCTCGTAGCTTCATAAAATTGAGGTTGAACCACTGATGTCACATGGACTGTTTTAACGATGTCCTTACTGCGTTTCTGGGCCTTGAACGTAGCAGTTCTGTTGCTGTCTATGCAGGGTCAGAAAGCTCTCGGATTTCATCAAAAATATCTTAATTTGTGTTCCGAAGATGAACGAAGGTTTGGAATGACATGAGGGTGAATAATAATGACAGAATTTTCATTTTTGTGAGAACTATCACCTTAAGCACAATAATACCCTGCCCTGCAAGCTATACTGTATGTGTAAACACTGTATGTGCACTTTTTCAAACAAGTGTCTCTTAAAAACATAATCCAATGGAAAACCATCCAAATTTCCTTAATGGAATTATTACCTGGGTCTAGCATGGATCATCATTTGTGGTAAAGCAGTACGCAGTGCAGCATAAAGCCAAAGGCCCCCTGGAGTTATTATTCCATAATTTTGATTTAGTATTCCGGGAACCCACAGAGAGGACTGCGGGATTACTACTATGGCCTTGAGTATCTTAGAGAGGCTCGGGTGGCTGTCAAACTTTCCACACAGTCCCTGAAAACACTACGCAGGCAGTATATAGCACAGCAAGTGCATTCATGCGCTGATTGGTCCATGGGAATACGTACTGAAGAAACAGATGCACTCCTGCAGTCGGCAGGATTTCTCATCGATGGACAAGGACGCAGTGTTTTCATAAGGGTGCATGGCCTATGGGTAACATATCATAGCTTTGACGCTTAGCCAGCAGCATTTTTTAACGTACTTCTCTCCAAATCAAATACGATCCTTGTCCTTATTTTTTAGCCAGAGAGAGAGGGGGGAATCAAGGGACAGTGTTGTTTTCATTAATGAAAGATAAGACGAAGACTAAATGAAAACATTTTTGTTAACTAAAAAATAAAAATAATCTGGGAAAAACTTACAGTAAAAAATTCATTTTCATCACTAACACCAACTACAAATAAAATAAAAATGGCCTTAAATTAATTTTAGTTTTTGCTTTTCATGCATGGTATACAATACAATTTTTAACATGAAAATGCCACTAAGACAGCAATAAACACTAAACTGTGCTCAAATGTAACATTATGCAAACTAATGCTGACCTTGCAAAATCAACACCTTTTTTTATTTTTAGTTTTAAAAAAAAAGCTTTTATGTATATTTTATTTTCTATCTAGTTTTCACTGGGTTTGTAGTTTGTTTGTTTTTTTGATTGTTTGTTTTTTAGTTTTCTAGTTTCACTTGATTTTGTTTTTATTTTAGTTATTTAAGTATTTTAGGGCTGCCAAATAAAAATGTAAAATAACATGTATACATATTTAAACAAAACTTAAACTAGAAAACAAAAAAGAACTAAAAAACCAAATCATATAATGACAAAATTGAAAATAAAATAGAAATAAACAAAATTAAAACCTCCAAAGAAAAAAAAAAAAAAAGGTCTGGTCAGCTTTGGTCCTCTAGCATGTGACATCCTCTCTAGACAATTAAGACAAGAGAGTGTCAGTCACCTTGCTGGCCGGGCATTTAATTAAGACATCGGTGAAGCTCTGTTTTGATTTACTCTCTCTCACACACACACACTTTTCCAATCACTCTGGAGAATACAGATTGTGAAGCAGCAGTGAAAAGCTCAAACAAAACAAACACACCACAGACCCTGACTCGCTCTGACATACCCCTTATGCATAAGTAAGGCTATTCGCTTCTATTGTCTATGACAAGTGATATTCTGAATATTCAACATACAGCTCTTTGTTTTTCTGGCCTCTGGTCCTAGATATGAATGTTAATATTGACAAAGGCGAGGCATTTTCCAACACCTCAATTCTGCCACAGGTTTTTCTGGGACGTTGCAGGAAAAAAAAGCACAACCTCTCAGAGAAAAGCAAGCAAACGCTGTTACCTGGGCCCCTGAGCACTGAACGCAACAGTCGGGGCCCCTTCTCTCTCGCACAACATCCCACGGGGGAAGATTTTTACTGGTTATAGCAATGAGAGAATGAGGCCTTGGGCAGTGCAACCGACATGAGTGTTGCACAGAAAACATGTAACTGCAAGAAGCTGATGAAATCTTACATGCTTGAGAGTTTTGAAGCTGCATATGCACCAAGTATGCTGATTATGAATAGAGTCTTTTCATTAATTCGACTGCATACGAACATGGGACATGAAATCTGCATGAGAGAGAAAGAGAAAGAAAGAGAGAGAGAGAGAGAGAGAGAGAGGTGGATTAGCTCCAAAACACCCCGAAGGAAGTGGGGTGTACTGAACTGGAACAAACCAGTCTCCAGCCTGAGGGAGAGGAGCATGTGTAACAAAGCAAATACAAAGCTGCCCATAGGCCTCCAAGCACCCCCTCATCTTGAAACACTTCACCATGTCACCTGTGCACGAAGCAATCTGAACTCAGGAGGCTGGAGCGTGTTGGATTAATCTGAAACGACTGGCATGTATCGTTGGTGCAAATAAGAAGATTATCATTCAATGTTGTTTACGGCTTTATTTCAAAGACAAGCATAGTGAAAATCATCCAAACCGAGATGATATGTGACATTCAAATCCATTTTGATGGAACGATCGTTCTGTGTTTTATTGCATAGCGCTGGCGAATGGCCTCAGAGAGGTTCCCATCACAGGAAGTGACATGCAATATTATCTCTGGGCATGACAGCAGCATAAAGTATCAGAGGATGGCTAACATCTGGATATGAAATTAAGCTTTTATTGCTGGTGCATAGTGTCGGGGAATACCGTATTTCAAGAGACTGTATGGGACAAGGGATTGCTTTCAGAGATATCTGCCTTTTTAGAGATGTACAACCTGATTTGCCAATTCCTGCATGGGCTGATAGTCAATTCATATATTGTAAAATACCATTAATGCCTTAGATTTCCTCTAGGATGACCAGCAACAGAATGCACTACCAAAAAACAGAGATAATTATGTATGATAATTATGATAAATGGTATAAAATAATGTATGCAGAACAGACACTGATTTTCAATCCAAGCATGCATCAGTGGCATTGAGTAAGACACTTAACTTCAGGTCACTCCAGAGGAAATGGCACTGTATTCACAGCACTGGAAGTCACTTTAGATGAAGGCAAGTCAACTAAATGACTAATTAGCAGATTCACACAGAATCTGGACTCACAGAATTGACACTGTTAAACCTTGTCTGTTACTGACCAGTTGTATATTGGCAACTGTTTCCATTCGCCATTTAAAACTATGTTTCAGCCTTTGTTTTCCAAACGAACACCTGCATCTGCTCCAGGAACAATTAATGTTACTAGATACTGTACAGCCTTTCATATACATACTGATTACTGTAATAGTAACTTCACAGTTCACAGGGAGTGTGTTGTAGAAATGTTACTCTGGTTTGAAGTTTAAATAATTTTTTTGCACAATGTACCGTTTTTTCAAATGTTAAGTCGAACCAAATACAAAGTGAAGATGTTGATTAACTTCAAATGCTTTGCGATGTCAATACTCATTTCAGCCCAAGAAAAAGCCAAATAATTTAACACTTTGAGCACATTTTACTTAATTAATAAAATAAAATAAAATAAAATAAAATACAATAAAATCTACACTATTTGCTGAAATCTCCTATTCATATTTAATGTGCTCTAAATGTGTCTGACTTGGCAACGGTAACCAAGAAGGGCGGAGCTTAGCAAAGGGTCAATTGCACAAAATTCTAAGCTGATTATGCTTTCAGATACCAAAAATGTGTATTACATTAAGCTTCATTTAACACACGTTGCCATATTTTAAATCAATTATGCAGATTTTACGCAAGAAAATCAACGAGAATGCAAAAAACAAAAGCAGATTTCATCTGGGCTGACGAATTAGTTAATATTAATTAGATTTGGTGTTGATCTATAAGATATTGTATATTCCACCAATATCATCAACATGCAACACGTGACCTACACTTTTAAAGAAATAATTTGGTTACATGGCTTGTTCATATAGATAGAATTTAGTTACTAAGCTTGTAAATACAGTATGAATAGCATGTGAAATTGTTGCATCATTGTTACAGATAAAAAGTCTGTAACTAAGCGAGGTAGTATTAAGTGTGTCAAAAGAGGGATATTACATAAGGTACTAAGTGAAATAGTATGCTTGAATAATATACTAATGTGCTGCTGGTTGGAATAAGCTATGAAAAAAAGAAAGAAAGAAAGAAATGTGCCCTCTGTACAGGGCCATGTTGTAATTTGCATTCAACCCAGCAAAACTTTGGGAGCGAGCACGAAGGAGCCCTTGTTTACTTTGCTGATCTGTATGAATGATATAGTGTAGTCCAGGGGAGGTGCGGATGAATCATGTTGATGGCCCGACTGCTGTTATGAAAGAGAGCCCGGAAAGCCTTTACTTCCTGTATGACACACTCTCCATTTCCTGCCTTCACACATTTCTCACACAGAGGGTGGCAGAGCCACGCTGCACTGGGACACTTGCGGAGCTAAAACAACATCCTGAAGGAGGAGGTTACTGGGCCTTAAAGCCAGCGGGGTTTGCCGTCTGGGGAGCGCTTGTCAAGGCTGCGTTAATAAGAACAGAAGGAAGGACTGCGGGTGAAACGCCCCTCCTGACGACCACTGACTTTTAAATAATCCTGCGAACTTCCAAAATCAACCAAAAGAAGGTTAATGATGCCCACCCAGGTAGAAGTCATTATGCCGGTGTCAAAAAGTAGATTATTGTGGCCCTAGGTATCGTGTAATATGTACTAACAATTTGTAATTTCGTTCTCCTAACGGCTGTGAAGAGGGATAGCAAAGCTTCACAGCCCAAATTGGTTTATAACTTTTAATTGAAACAGATCTGTTTGCTTTGTATATCACTCTTTAAGCTATAGTTTCATCTCTCCCATCTCACTGAGGGACTTCAATTCACTTTTACACTCTACTGTTTTACTAGTTTGAGGTCAAGTCTCGCCGGCGCGCTGTAATAATTAGCATCCTCCTCATAAACTCCCTAATTTGTGCTTTGTAATCGCTCCTCATATCCAAATAAAGCAATACCCTCCCTACCTGTCATAAGGGTGGGCATCTTCGTCTAGCCCTCAGCGCTACAACATTAGGAGGGGTTAATCTACACAAGATCCGCCACATGCACTGCTTATACTTGGAGTTAATAAGACTAAAGCATTATTAGCCCGGCTCCATAACATTCCCCTGTAATAACGCCGCTGGCTGTCAGTCATCGGCACAATTAAATTGTTTAATGAATAAATTTGCATAGATAATGTTGTGGCTGTAGGAAACATCTGGTTCCAGCAGTTTAATGACATACCTTGCATCAGGCCCCCATATGGAATGCTAAAGAAAATGCTGTTTTGATGCTAACTAAATGAAAAGTATCACTCAGATTAATCTGGGCTTTTTTGACAGAGATGAAATCACTTAGTGAGAGTAATTCTGGCATGTTACAAGCCTCACAGTTAATTGCTTCAGGAGGAGCCGGCCTCGTGTCTCGCTTTCGCCAGCAAATGGAGCCGCCTGCCCGAGAAGTCACAGTTTTTTCCTCGCTGCATTTCAATATTGCAAAGGCATCAGGAATTTCGAGACAGCGCCAAATTAAATGCAAATTGGCTTGCCGGTGCTATCACATCTGGCTGAACTATTCCTTCAAATCTTTATGTGCTGTTTTTACAATTAAGATGAACAATTGCCACTACATTGCTAATTTCTTCTGCATGAACACGCAGCACTGCCAAGATATACATTTGAAACTTATGGGCTGAGAATGGGATGTGCTTTTAATCATGCTGGAGGAGCTGCAGAAACGCAGACATCAGTGTCATTATCGCAAATCATGCCGTACTCAGCATCGCCATCATTATAACACAATCGCTTGCCATTTATATATGTACATGCATTTGAGGAACAGATTTAAACAAAACATCGGCGTCTACCTATTCTTTCCCTTCCCTACTCTGAATGAGAATCATCATTTTCAAATGCTTGGAGGTATGATGAATTTTAAAAAGTTTCATGGCCATATCAAATTGATAAAATTGCCTTGAAACACAAACTGTAAATCGGTACACCTGTCAAACTGGAATTATTTTTGTATCTAAGAAATTGGGATACACTGTTCATGCATACTGAGATTTTTGATGCATACTGAAAATTGTAGAAACTACAATTAAATGGATACATTAATTGTCTAACATTATTTCAAATTGCATTACAGTGTGTCTTTGCTTTTGGTTTTACCATTTTTTCTTTCAATATCAGAGCTGCTACTGTACTTAAACTTCACAAAAAAATTTGTTGTATAGTTCAATTGCATTTAATTGCAGCTTAATTTCTGCCTAAAAGCATCATTCTAACCTGCACCTGAACAGGCCACTATGAGAACTCCAAAATTAACAATTAAATCCAGACCCAGTAATCAATGTGTGAAGAATGGGAAGCAGTGTTTTGACAGCACAACAATGTTTACAACTATCTGTGAATATTAAACTGAACTAAGAGTATTTTTTTAAAGTGAAATATTATGAGCTTCCTTAGTCCCTAAACATTCAGGCAAATGCCTTACATGGGAAACAGTCCTAAAGTAATGCCTGCATCCTTATTTATTCCAAAGAATGTAAGTTATAGATGTTCCTTGAACATCTGACATTCAACTCAGAAGTTATTTCAAAACTTCCAAGTGAAGGCCACATGAGACTGCAAAGCAATTTACTAATCAGTAGCGTTCCTGTAACATCCTTTCACGTCCCTGCAGCCCGAGACCCACAGTCCGGGTGCGGTTAAAGGTCTCCTCCTCATAAGGATTTTGGAGGAGTGCAAATATTTTTTCCCTGAGGAGCATATTTAGAAAATACATCACGAGACGGCCATCGTAATGCGAAAGATGTCTTCAGCCAGGCGATTCTGACAGAACCAGGAACGAAGGTTTCTGATTAAAACACACTGAGAGAAAGATTAAGAGAGGAGAAATGGCAGCTAGAGCTCATGCACTTAATTGTATTTCTTTTAAAACATATTAAGTTCGGCGGCTCAGCGGAGAGGCTTGGGAAATGGGGAGCTGGATTAGGTGCTGCGAGGGAGGGGGGCTCATTAATGTTGTTATTATGTTTGGTACATGTTTGTTTGAAGATCCTGGTGTGCTCTGTGTTGACATATTGAGAAGGCTGCCTTGAGGGACCCTTTACACGCAGCCGGCCGCGCTCGCACTCAAAGACTTATTGTTACGGCCCACGTTCAGGGCGATAGAGGTCAGTGGCTTTCTAGTGAAGTCAGAGTCCGAGACCCTGAGGAGAGAGGTTTTATTTAACAAAATTACAGTATGTGAGTCAGTGGATTTGTATTGTCATTGTTAAACGGCGACCGCATCCGGCTGAGAGGACACTCCTAATGACCTGAACTCAATTACCAACATGTACCTGTCCGCTCGGCTATATCCCATACTCCATCATGAGTCTCTAAATCAACAGAAATCATTGATTCTCGCAGGTCCCAATTCCCGATTCTGATCAGTAGTTTGAGTCGTTATCCACAACCCTGAGGACACATTAGGGCTACTTTATGTAAAGTGCAATTCTCACGGTGCAACTTATCAGAAAAAGGAAAGCGCTCCCGGACTGGGTAGCTGTGTCCTCATGTCCTCATGAGTTTTTAAGGGTTGAAAAATGAGTTTATGGTTTCGGAAATATGTTTTGAACAAGAGAGGGTCTCCAAAATAGACAAAGGTATATCTGCCAAGAGCAAGGAGTGGCTGGAATGTCCTTGTTTTTTTAGCGTGGGTTGAATGAAGAGAGGTTTGTCTGGCTAGTGTTTGCCAAACGCACACATGCTCCTTTGAGTGCATTTGCACTCAACACACACACACAAACATACAAATACACATACAGGCCTGTATTGTCTGTTCAAGTGGACTCCCCACGCTTAGACACACCTCAATACCACCGACCCAACCTCAGTCCAGCGAATCCATCAAAAACACATTGCGTCAACAGCTGCTGAGTCTCTCAGAAAACCCCGTCTTTAGTATTTTTCATCATATTATGTTTAAATGCTTGCACTTTATACCCAAGGGGTCAATACTACTTGGAGAAAGATATACGTTAGCATTTCTAATCTCAATGGCACTTGCTTGGCTGGAGCAGGACAGGATTGTTCTGCTGCCATGTTGTTCTGAGCCAATAACCTGAATTTAATCATGTGACTCGTGACTCTAAATTACTATAATATTCAGGCACTGCTAAAACATCTAATATAATGAAATATATGCAATTTAAATGTTTGCATTAAAAACGTTTCAGTTCATTTCACAAAAATTATAAAAAGACAATAAAATCAGGAACAAGAAGTTATTCATTGAATTAAAAAAATTAATTTTTAAGTAGAAAAACTGAAATAGAATTTTCTCATAAAAAAGTACTCCTATAAAATTTGTCTGTAATAATATATTTGCAATGTAAATGATGTTTGCAAAAAAAAAAAAGTCAAATTCACCAAAATAAAAGTAAATCACTGTTTTGGGGGGAATAAAAATGTGTTCATTTCACAAAAATAAATAAATATTTCAATAAAAATTTGCTAAAACATCTACTATACTTAAAGAAATCTGGTGTATGAAAAAAAAATGGTGTAGGTTTTCATTCAGAAATTGCTACTGAATTTCGCAATCGCAAAGAAACAGCAAGTAAAATATTGAATTAAACATGAAATTTTAAAGAAAAACTATTTAATAGTATGTGTGTAAAACATTTCTGCCATAAATTAAACACATAGCAATCAACTTTTCAAACTTTCACTGCTGTTCTGGAGTGTGTAGCCACAAGGACACACACTGGTGGTATAGGGCCACTGTGAGGTGCCACCTTGGCACATCGAGCACCTTCAGCGGCAGACGAATTCTGCAAAAGACAGGATGGAGCGGCACACAAGATGATGCTTCTTCTGCTCTAAAACAAGGGGGCTGAGCGTTTTCACACTCCATGAATGCATTGCAGCGTGGCTCGGCAGGCTGTTAATCTGTTTGCACATTTGTGGCGCTAACAATGTGTTGACAACACGCTGACATCACACAGATGTCAGACGCATCTGCCTCTTCTGGCCCATGAATATTAATGCAAAGCGCTTTGTCTCCTCCCGTTTACAGCAGGCCCTCGCTTTCTGTCGGCACTCATTTACACCAGCTCACACTTGTTTTCTTTACCTCTGCACTGCTCTTTTCTTTATTCGCTTTCTCTCGCCCCTTTTCATCTTATTGTTTGATCAAGTGATATGTTTCATTTCCCTCTGTACTGGAAACAATTGCTCTAATTGGGAAATGTTTCACTTCTGCTTTAGCAAAGGTGTCATTTTTGTTGGTTTGTGTATTCCCTTTCATAAAATGTGAAGGAAAGCATGCAAACAGTGCAATAAAGAAGAGGATTTGGCTTTAAACCATCAGTTTTTCATCTTTTAAGACTAGGGTGGCGGTGATGCACCCAATCAAACCTGCTAGAAAATACTACTTGAACGCATTCAATGGCCAACAACAAATGTGATAAAGCTATTTTCGCAACAAATTTTGATGTGTTAGAGAAAAATGTGTAATAAGATAAACACTTAAATGTGTATTTTAGATGTTTTCTTTCCACTAGTCTAAAAGAAGACAAAAAAAATCTCAAAAAATTACCAATATATGAAAAATCAATGTTTTTCCCTGCAGTTTAATGCCTTAAATTTGCAGGCCATAAAAACACACATTATCATCTGATGTATAGGACAACACAGCATTTACCTTTTCACCAACTGGGATAAAACAAAAAAAAAACAAAAACATGAAAAATAATCATTTTTATGCCATATTTCTGAAAAAAAAAAGACTATGGCGCATTGAAACTGCAGACCAGCAACTTTCTGCATCTTAGGTATTCAGTAAAACATTAACTTTCCATTCAATCTCCTCCACATGCCCCTGTTTTCCCAATGCATTGTGGGAGCAATAAGGAATCCGTGGTTAAAGGAAGTATATTCTGCTCTGCGCTGGGATTATCTGTAAAGTGTGGGAGATAATTGCCCTAATCAAGAGAGGTTAATTAGCCTGACTGTGTCTGCAACCAAGCAAGAGTGTTATCAAAGCGGCGCCGCTGGTGTGGTGGGGTGACACAGGCCTCACCTCTTTTGCAATTAGGGCATCTCTACAGAGGCGATAACGCAGGGTTAAATATTCACTGCGAGCACCGCTGTGGAGCTGAGAGCAGATGAGGTGTTGTGTCAGACTCCATGCCCCCGGGAAGAGACAAGAACTGCAGAGGAGTGTAGCGGCATGTCATGTGACTGCTGGACAAGGAGCCTGATTGGCTGATGCCAGATAAGATTAAATCAAACACACTACCACAAGGAAACGTCACTCTAGCTAGGTTTTTTCAATTCTTTAAAAAAGGGGGCCAACACTGCAATATAAAATATAATTAATACTATTATGAATGACACTGGAGTATGAGTGTCAATATATATTTACATTAAACTAAAATAAAGGTTTCTATTCTACATGTAATATAAAATCTGCATTTTAAATTAGTGCTTTATCATGAACACGTTTTTTGAGGAAATCTGCTGTGAGTGAATGAGTCAGACTAATAATACTCAGAAAGATGAAACAGAATCAAACAGAATCAAAACATTTGAATCATTGGGGTGAATCAAAATGCCTGCTTCTGAGTCGATTCTCGTTCGGTGTAGTCGATTCCAATCCAACCCCTCAAGTCATGCCTTGGAATAGAAGAGTCGATTGTTTTTTGGATCAACTTCCATTTCTTAATCTAGCGACTTTTATCATGCACCTTTCTCATGTTTCATATGTTAAATGTTATCACCTTGTCTCAGAGGACTGCATCACTTTAGCATTACTAAACTTAAAAATGACACATGCTGGCACACCCCAACCTTTCCTCCAGTGTTTGTTTGTTTACATTTATTTGTATTTGGTGCGTGTTACACTGTCAAAAATCATCAGAACTTCTAATATACTATAGACATTACAAAATAATAAAGTTACAAAATCCCAGCTAGTGAAGGGTGCTTTGAAACACTGCTTCATGAAGCTTCGAAACATTTGCAAATCTTTTGTTTTGAATCAGTGGTTTGGAGCTTAAACATAATGGTATTTAATTATTTGTAGAATTGTTATATGAAGCAATTGGTACATTTGATTCAGAGCTTCGAAAAGCTTTGTTTCCCCCACCACTAAATCTAGCTTCAATATCTGTTTACAGATTGAGGTAATACAGTAATACATCGATTTGGTTTAGACAAATTTGTTTTTACAAATCAAAAAAATTTAAATGCAATTAAGAATGTAATAAAGCACCACTTGTTACACGCCTGTTCAATAACTCACAGTATTATAGTATTATGAAGTATTATGAAGTATAATATTTACTTCATATTTCGTTAAACGAATAATTGTTTACATCCATATTCCACTCAATAATCCGGAATTGTTCAATAGGTCAACACGCTACCGCGATGCGTTTCATTCATACACAAAGAGAGAGGCGCTCTTGAGCTGTTACGACCAGCGAAGAAGAGCAATATGATGCAGGACACGTTGCATATATGGACATCAAGAGGTTTCTTTTGGGACAGACTTTTACAGGCTGAAAGGCTAGTAAAAGTGTTATTAGGACAGTGGTTGTTGGTCTTGGATTTGTTTTTTGTTTTTTTTTAAGTCTTTTTTTGGGGTGATTTTGTTTTGGGGGTGTACTGGAACATGCTCTCATTCTTGGTGGTTCGAAAAACGCATTATTTTTCACATAATTTATTTATTACAATACCTTTCTCCCCAGCCGAACAGCTTAGATGGTGTTTCAGTACTGCCCCGCCCCTTGCCAAAGCAGCAAGATCCGTCTGCTCCGGTATAGTTAAGTTCAGACCCCGAGAATATTGTACAAGAGGATCGTGCAGAACCTTTGCACGCACGGATATTGCAAGACATATTAGATTGGTAACGTTGTTGGTGGGTTTTTTTTTTTTTTTTGGCTAAATCACGTTTTAGATACGATGTCAACAACTGCTTAAAAATAACTGCACTTTACTATGTACATTTACATTTAGTCATTTTGCAGACGCTTTTATCCAAAGCGACTTACAATTGGGGAATACATAAAGTGATTCTTCTTAAAGAGGCAAAGAAGTTGTGAAGCATGCTCCATTAGAAAGGGCCTGATCTTTCTGATGTTGTGCAATGTAAACCAGCTTGGTTTTAGCTTGAAAACCATCCATCGTTTCCTCAATATTCGCGTCATTTTTGCTTCGCCCTCCTGACGCGGCGAGTATAAACCAGGCTCTACCAAAGACTATAGAATACCCAAGACGTGTCACTCGTATAGTTTTGAAAGGGGAAAAATGCAACGCTCAATATGGCCGCACAATCGCAGGAAGCCCCGCCTTCTGAATGAAGAAGCCAATCGCTAATCGGTAAAGTCAGCGCGTCACTGCAGCTGCCGTTAGAAGTCCCGGTTGCTATAGAAACAGTCAGCGTTTTGAGACATGCGCTCAGGACTGCGCATGCGCACTGGCTGATCTAGCCTGAATAATAAGCTTTTTATAAGGCTATTTGAGAAAAATAAACAACATTTATGACACAGTTGATATCAGATTTCTTTGGTGATTTCAAATATGAAATTTAATCACAAGCTTAGTGAACAGTTTTGTAGAATTTGATGTTTCCCCATTTAAAGAGATAAGAGTTGCACTTGTTTGCCTGAGGCGTTTCAAAGATGGCCACCGAGTGACATGACTTTGGCTCTACTCTCTAAGCGCTGCGCAGTTCAAACGAGTAGCTTGGTTTCGTTATGCTTTCAGTTTCGTTTGCCTTTTGATGTTTCTCATATGCAACAGAAATGGCAGAGCTTATGAGTTGAACAATGCTGTGGTCGTGCCAGTGTGACCGCACACAAAATTTAATCGCACAGGCAGAAAAAATGATCACAAAATGCAACCATTTGGTCGCAGTCTGGAGCCCTACATATTTACATACATAATTATTCAGGTGCATGTGTAATAACGGCGTTAAAATTCCCAGTGAGGTAGAAAACATCTCCTGCAAAGAAAATTCAAAAGGCAGGGGTGACAAAAACAGCGTTTCTTCAACATGGCGAAAACTTGACGCTACAGTATCACTTCGTCGTCGTCTTGTCTGATGCACTCAACCTTTGTGACATCACAAAACCCGGAAAACAATGCTGTAGTCCAAACAAGCCGTTCGTTGAAGTTCTTGAAAAGGGATTTTTTTTTAAAACAAAATATCTCCCTTTGGAGTGAACTTTGAGATTTGTAAGTTTGAAGATCTTTTTTATGCCCAAACATACACACTACACACTGACTAAAATTTAAAAAGTGAAAAAGCATAATAGGACCCCTTTAAGAAATGATATATTTATAAGTGAGTTGCTAAAGCAGTTGTAGCATTTATCCTTACAAAGAAACCTTCAAACAATATTCTAAAATCAGAAGAAAAAAAACTTTCTACACTCATTTGGTGTTTGAAATGAGCTTTTAGTTTAACATGTCATTAATTTAGATAGACTTGTGGCTTTCACCCCTTTTTTCATTCAAACATTTATGCAAATAAATTGCTCATCACAATCCAGTAAATAAATGTTTTTGTTTGTTTGTTTGTTTGTTTGCTGCTAGTTAAGTTTTTTACTTTTACTTTTTTATCAACTATTTTTATGACTTACAACTAGGGGTGCACGATTTGAGGGTAAAAATCTCGAATTGTTCTTATTTTCTGATAAAAATTGTGATTGCAATTTGAAATGTGATTGCCATGCTTGTAGGGTACGCAATTAGAAAGTGTAAAGTCGTGTTATTTATACGCAGATTGATGAGAACGGGTTGGTTTAACAATTCGGCCATTTTGTCATTATATATGAATATGACTATAAAATAATAATAATAATAATAATAATAATAATAATAATGAGTATGAATATTATTAAATAATGATAATATAAAATACTTAATTAAAAACGAAATAAGAAATATTACTATTGGAATACTTCAATATTACTTTCGAAACTTTCAAAATTATGTGAAAATGTCATTGAGGTGTGGGTTTTTTTGTTGTTGTTGTTGTTGTTGTAGTTTGTTTGTTTTTGTTTTTTGATGCAGAAGTTGTTAGAATGATGTTTCCCTTATGAGACTGAGATTTTATACCAAGAATGGTGGAGGAAATCAGAATGTGAAGGAAGATGCCACAGGGCAAAGGGGAGACATGCCTGAACGACGCACTGCGGTGGATTGTTTGAAATAGTCCACACTGATGCAGCCTGCTGAACATGCCCACAGGCTATTGCCCATTTCCAAATGGCAAGCCTTCCCAATTAGCAGTGCTGCACAGCCGTGAATAGATAAACACATCTGTGCCTTCACCCCTTCATTTCTAATGCTTCGTGAGAATCCGCCACCTTCTAAGCCCAGCATTTATGAAGACAGGTGTGTTTTTGGCCTCTAAAGCCTCTACCCTACCCCTATCAAGAGGAATATTTGAGATGGAAGAGGTGCAGATGCAGACGGTGACAGAGAGAGATGTTTGTTCGAAAGTAAATGGTGTCATCTCTGGCCCCCCTGTGGAGGCACATTGCCATCACAAACAGTCTCTTAGTAAATATCACTCCAGGAAAACACACCGTCACAGTCCATTTCAGCCCAAATATTTCACACTGATTCATGGCTAATCTTAAATAAAGTTTTAGCAAAAGATATCCAAGAGATACATTCCATCCAAGAGCCATGTCAGTAATAATTTTTATAGTCCTTGATGATGAATTGCATCTCAGCATTTCGAACAAAGCCAGAAAAATATGACACTGTACTTCCACAATAAAACGAAATCTTCAGACAGTTTGGGTGCTTTTGCAACACACTGTATGTTCATGGAGACGGTATATGCTGTGAGCGAGACAGTGTTGATGGTGTGTTTAGGTAGAGGTGCTGCATAGGGGAGCCAAAAGCAGGTCTGATCTATAGAGCTGTAAGTCAGAATCGATCAGGTCCAGCACATTCTGGCTCTGGGGAGATCCGGGATGGATGTCTAGGTCTCCCACAGGCTCTGAGCGCAGAGGCCCGGGACTGGAAACTGAGGTTAATAAAGACAAAGAAAGGAGAGGAATCTTTCTCTGCATTAGCTGAAGGCTGTGAATTTGAAATGGCTTGTGCTGCACCACTTTTGCTATGCAATTTGTAGTTTTTTTATTTTAAACTAAAGACTTGTTCATTCTTCTGTTAATTTGTGGACATGATCTGTTCAGTTGTTCATTTAATTTTTCTCTACAGTAAATAGAGATACTGTAGGTATGTAATTCATCGTAATTATCTCAAATAAAAAGTATAATCACAAAAAAGTAAAACAAAATATTATATTATATTATATTATATTATATTATATTATATTATATAGGACCATTAAGATAATGTATATCAAAATCATCAAAATCAGAATATATATATATATAGAGAGAGAGAGAGAGAGAGAGAGAGAGAGATGATATTTATGATATTAATGATATGACAATTATACACATTTTCCACCCAAGTTCAATTACATTTTAATGGTTATAGATATATTTAAATACTATATTATATTCTTTCTTAGTGATGTGGACATGTTTTTTGACAGTTGATATTCACCCAAAGGATGTCAAAAGGTACATTGTAAATTTCTAATTTAATTATCTAAGTTTCTGTTGGTGTATATGAAAGTTTATTTTATAAAGAGGATAATCAGGCTTTTAATATGCAGCGTAGACTCAAGTAATTATTTTTCGCTTCTAACCAAATGTAGATTCTGACAATTTGTCATTTCAAAAGTTGCTTAAATTGTTTCTCTTTCTGGGCCCTGCACCTGCAGTGCCTCCAAGTATCTGACATCAATAAATCATGTCAAAGGTAAATGCAGAATAAATAAAAGATTTCTACATGTATGGCTGATGAATTATGCAGACTCTGTTTTTCTTAACTTTTTCTTTGTCCTTCTGTAACATTCTTTTTCAGAGAAACCCAAAAGGCATTTCAAATTAAACAACATGGTTCTCGGATGAAACAATAATCATAACACACTTCGTCTCGGCTTTGTTATTAACATGAAAAGATCTGCTTTGTGTCGACACTCCCTCGTGGGAGCGAGGTAGAGATGTGAGGGAGAAACGAGAGAAAATGCTCTGGGTGATTTGAATCCCTTGAGAAGTGGAGGACAAAAAAAAACAACCCTGAGCTACTAAAATCACTGTGTTGATACAAGAGGAGTCCAACGTGATTTTTCCCCCCCATCTTCTTCAGAACAACAACAAAGAGTGAGCTGAAGTTTAATAAGACACTGTTCTTGACACATTTCAAGTTTCTGTTCTACACACAAAGGTAGAAAAGCACCAGTTGAAGGCAGATGTTGAACACGGTCCAAATGCCACAGGCTTACAGAAACCTGGATTCATATTTTTTTAACCCGAGGACAAGAACATGTGCTGGTGCTTCTTTGTCCCTCGTGATTTACCACGTTCGGTGAAATCTTCTCCATCCTTATAAACACTGACGTTCCTTCTCTCTGGTACCTGATGGGCCTCCTGTCAGTAAAGAAAGCAGTGCTCAGACAGGCAAATAATGGAAAGCCTGGTTTCAAGGGCCGAACAGTGTTGCAATTATCATTATTTTCTAGGAGGCCTGAGGCGCTGCTCTGACTGAAGCCATCTAATCTAACACCCAAACTTCATCACGTACCTTATCACTGCACATCTACTGTATGTTGTCATAGTAAAAAACTCCTGGTCTGTATTAAAGTCCTATTACATGTTGCATGAATCAAACAATTTTAAGAATGACCCCATTTTCCTCTGACCTTTCAAAGTAAACCAATGACTACTGGATGATTCGTATGATATATGCAATAGCTTTGCAATGATTTGAACACATGATTTGCCTAATAAATAATTGAAAACTGAATTGAAAATAATTAAAATCTATTTATATTTTCTTTAAAGTTTCCAAGAGCGTCCTGAGAGTTCAGTTTTGAACAAATTTGTATTCATCAAACATTCAGAGACAGTAATTTGGTGAATCAGTGTTTTCTCTTTCTGCAATATTTTAACCCTATAAAGCCTACTGTATCATAACTGATGCACAAATATGCTAAAGAAAACGTTGCTGAGCCTTCTTGTACACCAGAGTGATGTCATAGCACTGTAACCTGAGCATCATTCTCTGTAATCGTGCAGGGGCTGTCTGAATGGGTTTCTTTAGAATGGTCACCAGGGGCTGGTGGTCTGTTTCGACAATTGTAGATTTTCCGTACACATACTCTCTGAATTTGGTACAGGCGAATACGACAGCAAGCAGCTCCTTTTCAATCTGTGCGTATCGCGTCTCTGTGTCTGTGAGTGTGCGAGACGTGTACGCAACCGGTCTGCCATCCTGCATACATGCAGCACCGAGTCCAAAACATGAGGCATCACAGGTTAATGTGACTGGCTTTTTTACATCATAGTATGACAAGACAGGTGGGGTGGTCAAACATGCTTTGAGGGTATCAAATGCTTGTTGGTGCTGCTGGTACCAGCACCATGCAGTTTCTTTGTGTGTCAACTTCCTTAGAGGTGCAGCAACATCACTAAAGTTTGGGATAAACTTCCCCAGGTAATTTGCCATTCCAAGGAAGCGCTGCAATGCTGGAACATCCTTGGGAGCTGGCATCAAGTCTCTGAATTGTTGACTTGTGTACTGTCTGGTGTTATCAGAAATGAGTGTGTGCGGTGTGCCATGCACAGAGAAATGTCTCTTCAATTTCCTGATCACAGCTGAGGATGTCGTGTCACGGAGAAGTTCAATCTCATACCAACCCGAGTATGAGTCCACAAGCACCAGGTAGTTTTGGCCACGCCACTCGAACATGTCTGTTGCCACAGTAGACCAAGGCAAGTCTGGAACTGGGTATGGGTTCAGTGGTTCTTTCTGTTGATGTGGCTTTGTGCTGTTACAGACTGAGCATGTGATGAGTTCCGCTGTGATATCAGCCGTCATTGTTGGCCAGAAAATTATTCCTCTTGCTCTGTGCTTGGTAGCGTCCAAACCAGGGTGTCCTCTGTGGACTATGCCGATGTATTCTCTCTGTAATGAGCGAGGAATGACTGTTTTGTGGCCTTTCATCACTATTCCATCTTCCAGGGCTAGTTCATCTCTATAGGGAAAATACGGACGCAGCACGGGGCACAAGCTATGTTCTTTATTTGGCCAACCTCGTTGAATCACAATGCTTAGAGCCTGTAGCACCTCATCCTCCGCTGTTTGCTTTCTGAGTTCCTCCAGTCGAGCAGTGGAGATGTAACTGACGGACATGACCTCAAATGTGTCATTTTCAGTGTCTGGAGGGACTTGTGTGTTTGGAGCTCGAGATAGGGTGTCCGCAAGATACATGTGCTTACCCTTCTTGTACACCAGAGTGATGTCATAGCACTGTAGCCCGAGCATCATTCTCTGTAATCGTGCAGGGGCTGTGTGAATGGGTTTCTTTAGAATGGTCACCAGGGGCTGGTGGTCTGTTTCGACAATTGTAGATTTTCCGTACACATAATCTCTGAATTTGGTACAGGCGAATACGACAGCAAGCAGCTCCTTTTCAATCTGTGCGTATCGCGTCTCTGTGTCTGTGAGTGTGTGAGACGTGTACACAACTGGTCGACCATCCTGCATACATGCAGCATCGAGTCCAAAACATGAGGCATAATAGGTTAATGTGACTGGCTTTTTTACATCATAGTATGACAAGACAGGTGGGGTGGTCAAACATGCTTTGAGGGTATCAAATGCTTGTTGGTGCTGCTGGTACCAGCACCATGCAGTTTCTTTGTGTGTCAACTTCCTCAGAGGTGCAGCAACATCACTAAAGTTTGGGATAAACTTCCCCAGGTAATTTGCCATTCCAAGGAAGCGCTGCAATGCTGGAACATCCTTGGGAGCTGGCATCTCGGAGATCGCTTTTGTTTTTGAAGGATTCGCCTTCAAGCCTTCGCTAGTGAAGATATGGCCTACATAGCTGACTTGGTCCAGACGGAATTTGCATTTGGCAGGGTTTAGTTTGAGCTTAACCTCACGTGCTCGATTCAGCACTCTTTTCAAATTAACGGCATGTTCTGCTGCATCACGGCCTCCGACGATGATGTCGTCGACAATGATAGCACAGGGGTACCCTGAAAACAGCTGCTCCATTGAGCGATGGAACACTTCGCTTGCAGAGTTTATGCCAAAAGGCATACGAAGAAATCTATAGCGCCCAAATTGAGTGCTGAACGTAGTCATCATAGAGGAGTAATATGAATTTTGAGTACTCCTGTCCTGAGAGCAGCACATAGTTTAGTAAAATAATAGTAATATGAATACTGAGTACTCCTGC
The DNA here is from genome assembly GCF_001515625.1 of Sinocyclocheilus rhinocerous. Lineage (NCBI taxonomy): Eukaryota > Metazoa > Chordata > Actinopteri > Cypriniformes > Cyprinidae > Sinocyclocheilus > Sinocyclocheilus rhinocerous. The sequence goes on along the minus strand of NW_015638958.1, from coordinate 366,297 downwards.
CCTGAGATCAGCACATAGTTTAGTAAAATAACAGTAATATGAATTTTGAGTACTCCTGCCCTGAGAGCAGCACATAGTTTAGTAAAATAACAGTAATATGAATATTGAGTACTCCTGCCCTGAGAGCAGCACATACTTTAGTAAAATAACAGTAATAT
>NW_015638958.1:363980-366015 GCF_001515625.1 Sinocyclocheilus rhinocerous | reverse complement strand
TTTCTAAACGCTTCGCTAGTGCTCGCCATAGTAGGAAAGAAAAAGCTCTTACTTTGCTTTTTGGAATGCACGCTTCAAACAGACCGGTCAGTGAAGACGAAGAAGAGAATGATGTGTGCTCCCGGCGCCTATTTATACTATAGTCGCACTGGTAGTGACGTGATGCCTGTCGCCGGCCAACGAGTTGGTGTTTCTTCAGTGTATGCTTCAGACACGGGTCACGACGAGGCGTTCCCCATAGCGACCCCTAGAGGACGCAGTTCGAAGTTCCCATGGAAGGGAACCTGTTGTACACAATGTACTACATGCCTTCTGTTGTCTGATTGATAGTTCATTTATTTTAGCAAGCAAAAGACTTTTTGCTGTGAAATCCTCTCTGATTTTTATGAAGTTAATACAAGAATAATTTTTCGTGTTAGTAATAATTTAAGATGAACACTTACTGGACTGTCAAAACTTAGATTTACTTGATTATCCATACTTTCTTAATTATGTTAAAATGTAAGTATCAAATATTATACATCAATGTTTATTTGTCCATCTCTCATTCATCATTGTATTGCAATATATGTTTTTCTGTTTTCCTTTGATCAGAAAACTAAGCATGTATATATCATATTAAAACATATAATATGAAGATATTTATATGCATTTACATTACAAGATTTCATCTCAGAATTTCATCTTACTTTCTGAATATGAGAATGAACTTCATATTCTCTTCTCCTATATCATACTATTTGAGCCATATAAGCCTGATGTATCAATTATGATAAAACACATGCAATTTATTTTTAGATTGTATCTAAAAGTTTAATTAACTGTTCCATTTCAAAAACAAATAAAAATTGACTATGATTTTATATGTCAGGCTTTAAGGTTAAAGCACTTGTCAAAACTTTTTGCTGTTAAAATCACAAATGCATGGTTTTCCTTTTTACTGTGCACATGAAAGGCATGAAGTTGTCACATAAAGTTGTCATGTATCAAGTATTTTAATATCCAGAAAATTGCACGATTCTGCTTTAAAGTTGCATTCTTTAAAATTAAAAAAAATCCATTACAAACTGTATGTTATATATACTACAGGTCTATTTTTTGTTAAGATATTTTAAAAGATGACTTTCTTGCAACATTGTTGAGAGAAAGATGACTAAAGTGCCAGAGGGGAATATATACAAATCACAACAGGTTTCCACATATTCATTTCTCTTCCTCACATTCTTCTGTCCTGCAGTGTTTGCAGGTGTACGTGTGTACGTACATGTAATCCAGGAGTCCTGTACAGTGCTGAGGTCCTGGGTGAGGAATGCTGGGAGAGTTCACATCACACTGAAGCCAGCCTGGACAGAGAGAGCCCAGCCTCGCCTCATTGCAGATCTGCAATGAGTTATAACCCGACTCTGGACAACACTGTGTTTCCTGGGTTCATGCAAATGACAAAAACATGTTCTCCAATCTCTCGCTCTCTCTCTTTCTGTCTTTTTTTCCCCTCAAACAGGCATCAGGGATTTCAGAAAGAAGCTTGTCTCTGAGTACGAATGTGATTTTTGGCATAGACTCGTGGAAAATTGTCAAATGCTTAACGAAAAAGACCCCCTAACTCAGGAAGTTCATCATGTTTAATGACAGACTGACAATGAGCAGTGCCGCAAGTAGGGCTTATTTAACCCTTCTCACACTTAAAATAGAATTTACCTTTAACATCATATCACATACTGTATATAAATAAATAACCACACAGAAAACAACTAAAAAAAAACGCTGTTGTACCATACATTCTTAAAAATAAAGGTTCTTTATTGGCATTGATGGTTCCATGAAAAACTTTTAACATCTATGGACCATTTCAAAATCCACTAAAAATATAGTGGAAAAGGTTCTTAAGATTATTAAAGGGATAGTTGACCCAAAAATCAGAATACTGTTTACTCACCCTCAAGTTGTTCCAAACTTAAGAAATTTTAGGTTCTTTATATTGCAAAAAGGTTCTTACAATTATTAAAATGTTGACACATTAAGATTTTTTTTTGGG